>NC_089586.1:128215203-128339473 GCF_019320115.1 Miscanthus floridulus
CGATATGAGCGGCAACTGACCGAGGTTCAAAGGTCGGCCCACAAAGGGCTCGAGGCCGCCTCGTATCAAACAGAGCCAGGGGAGAAAAACCATGTTGAGCCCTAGTGGCCTTGCCCGACCCTGCTCATAAGCGGACAAGGACATCTCGACCTTTCTCGTTCGATTCTAACCCCAAGCCAAACCCACAAAATCTCCATCGAGGAGAGGTCAATAGGCCACCTGAACCTATCGAACGGCTCGGGCATCTACCAAGAGGCAGGTCAAGAAGTAGCAAAATGCCACATGAGGGCTCTGCTGACCCCATCAGCGAATGATGGACCCGGATTTCACACGAACATACTCATTAGCGAACTCATTGAGCACGACACTCAAGCCATTGAGACAAGTGTCATCAACTTAGCCCCTCTGGCTATGGAAACCGAGTTTGGGGTGACGCGTGAAACATGACCGACCCCTATTAGACCCTAAGGGGCTCGGGGGCTCGAGCCGCTCGATCCAAGATCAAGAGGCTAAGGTTCGAAGGCTAACCCACGAAGGGTCCGGGGCCGCCTCGCGTCAAACAAGAGTCAGGGAAGAAAACACGGATGAACCTCAGCGACCTTTGCCCAACCCGCATTGTGGTGGATAGGGTCATCTCAACCTCCTAGTTCAATCCAGCCTCTAGCCGAGCCCATAGAATCTCCATTGAGGGGGAATCTGTTGGAAGGCAGTTCAAGGAGTAACGAAACGCCACCTGGGGGCTCTACCGACCTTGTCACAAAGCAACGGGATCGGATTTCGGCCGAATGTCCCTGTTAGCGAGCTCATAAAGCATGTCACTCGAGCCGTCGTGGCAAGTGAGGTCACCTTGACCCCTCTAGTTGCAGAAACCATGGACAGGGTGATAATCATGCAACAACCCGACCCTTGATCGAACCCCCGCCATGCGCGGGGGCTTGGGGAAGGTCAGGCCAGCAATAAGACCAAACGCACGGTCATGCAGCGATCACCAAAATCCTAAGTAAGGGGTGCGTACGAATGCAAGAGTAAGTTCGCTACCCTCGCTCTGGTCTCTAGTAACATCCAGCCCCAGCGACCGCAAGGGGTCGGATCTCACTCGGGGGCTAATAAAGGTACAAATACCTTCTTTCTTTTTTTGAAACGGTCATTACATCAGACCTTTTCCTCGCATCAAGACTGGCGGCAAGGTTTGGGGGAACAAATAGGTAAGACTACAAAAAGCCCATGCCCAGACGGCTATGGTAATTTTGCTCACTAGCACAATCAAAATTTCCCCTAAAAACACCTCGGGCCCTAAGATCGGATCGCATAAACCCTTTTTCAAATGCAAAAGGGAAAAAAGTAAGCTCTAACGAACGAAACAAAATTGCAAAACAAAATCACGAATCTGTTTTTGGACACGAAAGTACTGACACTTGTCCACATATTACAGATAAATGTTCATCAAACTTGTTCAACTAACTACTTCCTCGAAGGGAGAACTATATCTTTTAGCCTGTTCACTAGGTTCCATGCAATGGGAGTCACCGCCTTCTCAATCTCATCCAGCTCGGAGTCTTCATAGCCAGGCGTGAAACCGAGGCTCATTACCTCCAAGTTAATCTATCGATACCTCAGGCGTGGCGCTAGATCCACCCACCCCCATTAGCTCATGGGGCACGACAGCAGAGCCGTCCCCTCCATTAGCACCTCGAGGGCAGCGGCAGATCCACCTCCCCCCATCCACCGATCCTTCATCGACACCCTGGGTGTAGCGGTGGATCCACCGGCTCCCACTGGCCCTGAGGACGAGCCGATGGTTTGGCCCACCTCTGCCGGCCTCACGGACTCACTTCCCCCAACGTGGAACAGGAAGGGTCCCTACATGGATAATTAGGTGCCTGTCAGCGAATCTTTGCCCTTCAGGACATCCCAATCCACATCGGCAACTACCTCGTCAAACTCATCATCGTCATCACTGTCTATCTCCTCTCTTTGATCCCATGTTTGCTGCTTCTGTAGCATCTCCTTCTTCTTGAGCTCCCTCGTCCTCTTATCCCACTTAGCCATGGTGCGATTCGCTACCGCCAAGATCTGGTCCTTCGACAGCGGAGCCAGGCTATCCCTAAGGATGAGTCTCTTTGGCTAGTCCCTCTATCCTAAGGTCAACATCAAGGGGTCAGAAATTCAAGTAAAGAAAAGGCATGGGAAAGGGGAACTTACAAAATCAATGAACTCTGATACTGGATATACAAAGTCAAGGACAACGCTAGTGGTGTCCTTCGAAGGCTCCATCACCTCCTTGATATGCTGCGCCACTTCAGTGGGGGTGAGCGCTTCATCGGTGAGTGCCATCCCTTCAGGCGACGCCCTAGGCGCCATCAGGTATAGGGGGAGCGCATGGCTCATCAGCGGCGCCACCCTCCGCGTGTGGTAGGCGCCGATGATCCCCGATCCCTTCACACCCCTCTCCTTTAGAATTTGGAGGGTGGCGAGATGGTCCTTGATCCTCTTCTTGTCCTTGTCCGAGACACCCCACTTCCATGACCCTAAGATCTCTTCGATGAGATGCCTGGAGTACGCCGACAAGGGGCGGCCATGTTGTCCTTGATGTAAAACCACTACGAATGCCACCCCTTGTTGAAGGTCAATAGACGCATCAATGGGTAGTCGTTCACTCGGTTGTTGCACAGGTGAATGCTGGCACATCCCATCGGCATGCTCAGCTCCTGCTTCCTGACCCGCTTCTTCGACAGGTTGACGGCAAAGAAATGCCGCCATAGATCGAAGTGGGGACTAATCCCTAGGAACCCCTCGCATAGGGTGACGAACGCCACAATATACCGGACCCTATTAGGATTAAGGTGCTGTAGCTCTACCTGGTAGTACTCCAACAGCCCCCAAAGGAACTTATGAGCAGGTACAGCAAATCCCCGCTCGTGGAAGAGAGCAAAGGACATGACATACCCTTTGGGTGGCGATGGCTTGTCCTCATCACCAGGCAGCCGCCACTCCTCGACGGTGGACAACGGATGAAGGAGGCCATGGTGGACGTGGCCCTCTAGGTGATGAGGGGTAATGTTGGATTTGCACCACGGCTCCATTGAAACGATAAGAAAAGGGGTGGACGCGAGCTCGACGGCGGCTATGATGCGGATGCGAGCTGGACGACAGCAGGAATACGGGTGTGGGAGGCTCAGGTGATTGGCGGCGGAGGCTATAGATGTGAAGGTAAGGAGGCGAAGTACGGAACCCTAGGGGCGAACCTCGTGATTTTATAGGGGCGATGGATGCAAGAAGGGCAACCGTCCGCCTCGATCTTCGAGCCTACCATGACACATCGCCGTGTCGCATCATGGGATATGCGCCCACGATCCCTATCCTTTCCCACCAGAATCGCACCGGACGGTTTGCCTTCCCAAGCAGACCAGACTCTTTTTCCACAGAGGGGATACGAGTCAAAAAGCTTCTTCTCCAGCCCACCTAGGCCCAGGAGTCCAAGGGTCGTCCCAACAGGCTCGACGATCGTCCCAACGAAGGATGGGCCCACGACCGACCAGGACTCAGGTACACGAGCATCAGTGGGGCCTCAATCCATAGTCAAGCCCTAGCTAGGCTGACCCTAGACAAAATCCCCACGAATGGGATACCAGGGTTCCCTTAAAACTATTCAGTTAACAAAAACTGAATCTCACAGCCCAACCCGCGAAGGGTCCAAAATTACCCCCCGGGCAATTCTGACCGAATCACCTGGGGGCTCGGGGGCTACACCCGACGGGTGCGCTCGTGCGCACCCTCTGGTGAATCGAAATACCCCCGGGCGATTCTACCCGAATCACCCGAGGGCTCGGGGGCTACACCCGTTGGGTGCGCTCGCGTGCACCCTCTGGCCAGTCAAAACACCCCTGGGTGATTCTGTTTGAATCACCCGGGGGCTCGGGGGATACTGTCGGGGACCTAATACCGGGGTACCCAACGAGGTGGAACTAATAACCATTGAACGTTGACATTTCTAGTCAGACAAGAACAGTACTGCGCTTCTTGCCCAAACGATGGAAGATTGGTTCTGCCTCGCCCGACCACCGAGGGTTGGCTCTGCCTCGCCCGACCACCGAGGGCTGGCTCCGCCTCGCCCGACCCCCGAGGGCTAGGCTTCATCTCGCCCGATGGCTAGGGGCGGGCTCTGCCTCGCCCGATGTCCGAGGGCATACTCCGCCTCTCCCGATGGCTAAGGGCTAGACTCCGCCTCGCCTGATGCCTGAGGGCTAGATTCTGCCTCGCAGAACGTCCGAGGGCGGGCTCTGCCTCGCCTGACGACTGCATCCTAATCCTTCATAAAGATGAGCACAGGGTACAACAGGACATTCGAGTCAACCATAGTATTGAGGGCCATGCCCTGTACGCCTGTAGGAAGGCACCACCAGGACATGATGGGACGGGCGCTTTAAGCCCTTTCCGACCTAACAGTGCCTGAACAGTATTGTAGGCACCGACTTTTGTCCCATAGTGTTGTAGGCACCGCCATCAACCCTTGGATGCGGATACTAACACAAACATACGACAACCACTACGATCCAAGATACAACTCACATCACCTACAGTGACGGACGTAGGGTCACTTCCCCATCTACTCCCCGAAGGGTTGCAGCTTGGCCCTCTGACACACCGCACCCTCCATCGGCGCATGATGGGACACACCCACTTGCTGATAGAAGCCAGGGCATGGCCCTATAAGGATCAGTAAACACACCATCCTTGGGATAGTCTGCCATGTTAGCAGGGTAGGCACACGGGAAAAGGAAGACCCGGCTCCCCCGAAGGACCTTCTGCACATTTGGTTTTTTCCTCTTTCTCCCATCTGTAACCTCTGCTCCCCCTTGGTCTATAAAAGGGAGGGCAGGGCACCCCACTAAAAGGACCGACTTTTGATGGATCAATTCAACATAACACACAGCCAAGCAGTAACCGAGCTCTTGGTGTCCTTTCGACCATTCTATCAGAGACTTAGGACCCGTCCCTCTCTCGACCGTTTGTATCCCCTACTAAAAACCTTTTTTGGTACTAATAACATGAGCAGCAGCAGACTGGACGTAGGGACATTTAGCCCAAACCAGTATAAACCTTGTGTCCTTTAGTACACCATCCGGGCCTAACGCGCAATAATTATAAATTTACTAGCCGGTGTTTGTTTGAAACACCGACATAGTCGCTCCAGGGCACCCTAAGAGCAAGGGTGGAAAAGGATGGGCCTACTAGCGGCCAGTACCCAGGCGCACGAGAACTGCAAGCATCCCGGCCCACATTTGAGTCTTGGTTGGTTCCCAGTCCATGGTCTTTCTATGAAGAAAGGCAACGAGCCCTTGAAACCGGTCGAACGGACCCAAGAACTATATGGATTGGCCAGTAAGAATCTAGAGTCGGTCACCAGCGAACCCATGCCAGACCCCCACAAACAGGAAGATAGGGCCCCACTCGGACTAGCCTATTAACAGCTCGTCGAGCACCATGTTTTGTCCATCGAAAAAAAACATGACATGGCTCAGCCCCTCTGTTTTATCGAAAAAAACGCTTGAGGGGCAACGATCACAAAGATGAGCCGACCCTCGACCAAGACCCCTGCTACGCGCAGGGGGCTCAAGGAAAGTTGGACTCGCAAGGAGACCGAACGCGTAGTCGTAGTACGACGACGGACCAATCGGATCCTAGGGGACTAGGATCAAGAAAAATCTTTCCGACCTCCCGAATCCAACTATTACATGCGCCTAAGAAGACCGACCATGACAAAAGGGAACCGCCATCCTACCAGGACTCACCGTAGGCCACAAAAACAAGGCCAAGGCCCTCAGAGTCCTCCCGTTTAGAAAAGCCTCTAAAGGAGTATTCTACTCCTCCGCAGGCTTGGGGGGCTACTGTCGGATATCCATATTAGAGATACCTAAAGCTAGAAAGTTAGCGCCCATGCTGACTCTCTAGATGGAGCAAGACATATTAAAAGGTCTCACCCGAGCCCAAGGCCACAGGCTCTGTCTCAACCGACCTCGAGGCCGCAGGCTACGTCCCGCCCAACCTCAAGGCCGCAAGCTCCGTCTCGCCCGACCTTGAGGCCATAGGCTCCGTCTTGCCTGACCTCGAGGCCGTAGGCTCCGTCTCGACCGACCTGGAGGCTACAGGCTCTACCTCACCTGATACTTTGGGTGCGGGCTCCGCCTCGCCCGACCCCTTTGGTGCGGGCTCTGTCTCGCCTGACCTCGAGGCCACGGGCTCCGTCTCGCCCGACCTCGAGGCTACAGGCTCCGCCTCGTTCGAATCATTCGGTGCGGGCTCCGCCTTGCCTGACCCCTTGGGTGCGGGCTCCGTCTCGCCCGACCTCGAGGCCGTAGGCTCTACCTTGCCTGACCCCTTGGGTACGGGCTCCATCTCGCCCAACCTCGAGGCCGTGGGCTCCGTCTTGCCCGACCCTAAGATCGCGGTTTTTGTCTCGTCTGACGAGGACCTATACCGCCATCAACCACTCCAGGTCCAAGCGTATGGGCCTGGGTCAAAACTCTGACATCGGGGAAGAGACTGGCACGCCTTGATGTAACCCGTGGCCATGATGGGCCATACCTGAGGATTCACATCAAGAACAGCGTCGGGCGTGCCGGTGCTGTTTTACCTAACCCTCGTACGAACGCTGACAAGCGCGTCAGTTCACCACGACGTCCGTCAGGACGGAATGGAACGCCATGACTGGCAGATGACGTCTGCGCATGGCGCTAGTGACGAACAGGGCCACGACGTGGAGCCGTCCCTGTTGACATCTAAAGGATCAGCGGGACCCCATGGAGGAGAAGGATCCGACGATCCTGGAAGCCTTCTTCTCTCTCGTTCTTCTCATTTTCCTCCGCTGTAACCCGCGCTTTCCCTCCGCCTATAAAAGGGGAAGCAGGGCGCTCCATAAAGGGGAATCCAGAGGGGCATGAGGCCGGACAACGAGATAAAAAATACAAGAGCACGACATGAGCACACGGCTGAGCAGCAATCGAGCTCTCAGCACCCGTTCACTCTCTCCACCAGAGACTTGGGGTCCTTTCCCTCTCTCGCCTGTTTGTAACCCCTAATGTAAACCAAGTGTCGGTAACACGAGCAACAGCGAACTAGACGTAGGAACGTTCCGCCCGAACCAGTATAAGCCTTTGTGTCCTCCAAGCACACCATCCGAGCCAGACGCGCAAATATAAATTTACTCGTCGATGGTCCGAAAATACCGACAACGAGAGAAGATGGAACGAAAACAATTTTATCTAAAGCTAGAGCCCTATCAAATAACCCCTAGAATAAAATACAATTTTGCTTCAATTCCTAGTCAAACTGACTAAAGTTTGACAAAATTTTATAAGGACATCAATATTTATGACACTAAATTGATCTATGAAAATACACAATTGCACTTAAACGAATTAGATTAGATGATACTTATTTTACTTTTTCATATCATATAAAGATTCGTATAAAATTAATTCAAGCTAAGATTATTTGACATATACATGATAGAACTGTATTATTTTCGGGATGAAGAGAGTAATATGTATCCGGAAAAATCTCTGTCAGGTGATGAGCAAGACCATGTGATGGGCGACAACGAACGTAATCATAGTTTAGTACATATATACTCCCATACACATCCGATCGACATCATTGTGTGCGTCATCACTGGCTGTCGTGTTTTGCTGGAGGAGTAGTAGTAGTACGAACTACTAGCAGTACTAGTACATGCGAGTAGTAGTATATATATAGCTGCTCTATGATTTCTCTCTGTACGTACGTGCTTTCACACTGTTTACTTACTTATGACGAATAATATTTTTATCTCATAATAAATTAACTAATAATATTTTCAACAATAACTTGTCAGCCAAGCCATCGGTGCCCATTTGTTGTTTCTGAATGGTGCGGCATGCATGTCATCAAGGCTCTGCCACGTGTACGTACGTGTAGTAGTGCACAGCAAATTAAACTCGATGCGACGGAACGGTGCAGGAGGCGATGACGCGTTGACATGGAGAGCATACGACGCGCCCGTGTTGTCAGTCACCAGAATGGAGTAGCTGTGCCTGCTAGGACGGATCACGCACGGATCGGACATGGGAGGTGGTGGACGATCGATGGAACCACTCCTCCAGTACGTCTGCTAGCTAGTGGCCTAGTGCTAGCCTAACAGCGCCGCCAGCGCGCGGTAGCCATACCACGCTATACGTAATTGTATACTAGTACTACGTACTAGTACGTACTAGTGTGTATATGTATATATACGTGTAACATGTACGCACAAGGTCCGTATAAGTAAACTTATACAAGCACCTCGCCTACTAGTACTATATGCGTGCGCAGTGGCGGATCCAGGAAATATTTTAGGGGACTGAACAACACTGCTACTCGATCTTAAGTCTCAGCCCCCTACACTATAGAACTTTGTCTAAAAATTCATATAGGCTCTACAGTAATTTGCACTGCTTCGGTTTGAGTAGGGGGCTTGAGCCCCCCCGCCCCACTGCTGGATCTGCCCCTGTGCGTGCGGCCGTACGTGCGGAGGCATGCTACAGTGCTACAGTGCCACCCCGGATAAATGTAGATCCATCATCGTGTGGGCTGCGGCATGATGCTTAGTGTGCCACTTCTATTGGCTGGTTCGTGAATAAGTACTGCTGGCTGGTTTGTGTGAGAGAAAAATACTGTTTCGGCTGAAAATTTACGATCGTATACGACAAGCAACACCCAACCGAACAGGATGTATATAGCTGGCCGGCCGGTTAGGTGGTACGTTTAAACAGCCTGTTCGCTTGTTGGTTTCAACCAGCCCAAACCAGCCAGCCAACAGTATTTTTCTCTCACAACAAACCAGCACCAACCAGCCCAAACCAGCCCAGAAACCAACCAGCGAACAGGCCAAAATTTGTCAATGCGGCTTATCCGCCATAGAAATTATTAGCCGAACGGCTACACGGTCGGTTGCTGACCACCCAATAAAGGCCCTGTTCAGTTTACCTTATAATCTGCACTATTCAGCTTGTTTTTTTAAGTCAGAACTGTGTTTTTTCTCAGAACAATTCAGACAGAACAGTGTTTTTCAGCCAACTCAGCCAAATTTCAACAAGCATAACGGGACGAGACCTGCTGCGACAACGAGAGTCGAGATAGAGTACTATACGTACGTACTGCTACGTACGCGCGCTTTGCAGCGGTATACTGACCGTGCATGCTCTCGCGTGCAGTGCATCTCGTACGTATAGTCTACTTACGTACGTACGTACGAGCGGGTCTATGTATATACACGCGGCTACGCATGCAGCCCGGCCGGGCGATTATGGCTGTGTTTAGTTCGTGAATTTTGGAAATTTGGTTATCGTAGTATTTTTGTTTTTATTTGATAAATAGTGTTCAATCATGGACTAATTAGGCTCAAAACATTCGTCTCGTAATTTCCAATTAAACTGTGCAATTAGTTTTTTTCGTCTATATTTAATGCTCCATGCACGTATCACAAGATTCAATGTGATACCTACTGTAGCACTTTTTTGAACTAAACGAGCACTATATATACTACTGATATTAATTAATAAACCGGGTAGTAATGACCGAGCATAAATGCATGCATGCATGCATGCGATGCGACGGCGCGCGGGCATTTAACGACCATTCAAGGCGGCGCTACGGCCGGCCGGCGAGGCGACGATTCGATTCGTCGTCCCACTCCCACCCGGGCCGGCCCGCCGGGGATCGCGTATTGATTCGATTGCCCGCGCACAGGCTCCGGACTGCAGAAGAGTCCGGACCTCCGATCCGCTCGAGTCGGAGCGTCGTTTCCCGCGCTCGATCGCTCGGCCCTCGTCGCCGGGGGTCGACGGATCAGATTCGCTGCCGGTGCACGGGGAGGCTAGATGACCCACGCGAGATTCGTTCGGCGTGTGTCACTGTGTTGTGTGGGGGAACGATGATGGGCCGGGCTTTTTACTACTACTTCCACGGACGGGACGGAGGGTCCGGGCCGCATGATGTTGGGGACTGCGTTCTCCGGCGGGCCCGCTTCATTTCCCGACGACGACAGCACGTCAGGTAGCCGGCCCCTCCTGTCCATCTCCGCCGTTGGTCCCTCCGTCGTTTTGGAGTTTGGCTACTTATTTTTATAAAGATAATTATTAAAAAAATAATATATATAATTTTTTGTAAAAGTATTTTTCAAGATAAATTTATACGTATGGTTTTTTACATTTTAAACTCAACGACTTAAAAGTCTGTCTAATGCCAAATGACTTCATTTTTTTTTAGTACGCATGGAAATTCCGCGCTTGTGCGGCGGCGCTGAAACGTTGCCACGCAGGCCAGTCAGATTCACCGGTCTACCGAGGGTAGGATTTTACCGGTTTTTGCCATCGTCCATCCACACTGTCACACCGTCCACAAGTCGCTTGCAATGGTTGGTTACACTTACACCGATGACGTCACACCGGCCGGGTCCTACTACCGCCACGACAGCGTCATATTACTAGCTTGTCTCCTTCCCTCTCGACCCCGGTCGAATACTGTGCTCCTCAGATGTTACGGCAGTACGGTATGGGGTCGTGTATTATTGACTCCGCTCACTGCTGAATGCTGATCGTACGTACTCAGTCCGGCTGCCACACAGCCACAGCCAGGAAATTTCACTGCATTCCTCTCGCGGTCTAGAAACAATGAACAATTTCACAGCAGCGTACGTACTAGGTTGGTACTGTAAGTAGATTAGCATCACTGGGTGTAGATCAGAGGGTATATCTTCACTAAAATCGGGATAAACAAGTAGATCAAACTAGAACGTTGTCGGTTATCGATATTAGGAATATCCCACGCTAATTTCTTCGGACAGGCTCGAGACGTATTAAAAGGTCTCGTCCGACCCCAAGGCTGCGGGCTCCGTCTCGCCCGACTTCGAGGCCGCTGGGCTCCATCTCACGCCGACCCCTTAGGTACGGGCTCCGTCTCGTCCGACCCCAAGGACGCGGGTTCCGTCTCGCCCAAGGCGCACGGCTCCTGTTTCGCCCGACCTCGAGGCCGCTGGGCTCCATCTTGCCCGACCTCGAGGCTGTGGGCTCCGTCTCGCCCGACACCTTAGGTGCAGGCTCCATCTCGCCCTGACCCCAAGGACACGGTTTCGTCTCGCTCAAGGTGGCGGGCTCCGTCTCACCCGACCTCGACGGCGCGGGTTCCGTCTCGCTCGATTGGGAACCCATACTGCCGCCAACCACTCCAGGTCCAAGCGTATGGGCCTGGGTTAAAACTCTGACGTCAGGAAAGAGGCTGGCACGTCTCGATGTAACCCGTGGCCATGACAGGCCATACCTGGGGATTCACATCAAGAATAGTGTCGGGCGTGCCGGTGCCGTTCTGCCTAATCCTCGTACGGACGCTGACAGGCGCGTCAGTTCACCACGACGTCCGCTGGGACGGAGTGGAACGCCATGACCGGCAAATAACCCATGTGCAGGGCGCCAATGACGAACAGGGCCGCGACATGGAGCCATCCCTGTTGACATCTACAGGATCGGCGAGACCCGCATGAAGGAGAAGAAGGACTCGGCTACCCTAGAAGCCTTCTTCTCTCTCAGTTCTTCTCATTTTCCTCCTCTGTAACATGCGCTTTCCCTTCGCCTATAAAAGGGGAAGCAGGGTGCCTCATGAAAGGGGGATCAGGAACACAAGAGCACAACATGAGCACACAGTTGAGCGGCAAGCGAGCTCTCAACACCCATTCACTCCTTCCACCAGAGACTTGAGATCCTCTCTCTCTCGCCTATTTGTAACCCCTACTGCAAAGCAAGTGTCGGTAACACGAGCAGCAGCAAACTGGACGTAGGGAGGTTCCATTCGAACCAGTATAAACCCTTGTGTCCTCCGAGCACACTATCCGAGCTAGACGCGCAAATATAAATTTACTCGTCGGTGGTCTAAAAACACCGACAAACGTGTACTAGAGAGAGGGAGGGGGTAGAAACGGGTGACCATCGGGCTTGGTTGAGGAACTGGCCATGGCGGTGAAGAGGGCGTTATCAAGGCGGCGGTCGACGGAGAGGGGCAACGTAGTCCAGTGGCAGCGGCGTCCAGGCGGCTACGAAGGCGGCGACGCTTCCCGTCGCTCACAGCAGCACCCTCTAGATCAGGATTAGGGTTTGTAGGTCGGGTTTGTGGACGGCGTCGGTGAACCTCGTACCTTGAGCCCCCCAACCCCCACCTCCTCTATATAGCGCTGCACGACGGGGGCCCATCAGCCATGTATGCGGCTGGGCGCCCTTGATCAGGGCCGTGGGATCAAGGCCCTACTCGGTCATTGGACCGAGTCGGAGGAGATCAACCTAATAGGTACCTCACAGTGCTTAGCTATTCTCCCAAACATATTTATTAAAAAACATATTTCATGATTAATTTGGTTATACCTATAAATATATTTAAATTGGTTGATCGACTTATATCGAGAAATAATATTGAACCTTTTGGGATGGAGGGAGCCGTACAATTCTACATCCGTGTATCATACCTCTCCTCTGAAGTAGCTAAGGTTCATGCGAAAGGTTACCCATGTACATACCACAAGATAATATTCATTATTGTGGATCCTCTACAATACCACTTTCTGTCGGTCTGCTATTTAATTTGATGGTGGTGTAGACACAAGCAGGCTCTTTTATTCTTCCTCTTTGGATAAAATAATAAAGCTATAAAGGCATTGTGCTAGAGGCGTGCCTCCTACCCAATTTTGATACAAATTTTGTCACTGATCGGTGAAATATCAGTGTGGTAGAACCGTCCGAAATAACACGTTTATAGAGATGCTCGCCTTCCACTAGGCACTAAGCACTCCCGAAAGCAAGCTACAGTGGGCGGTATCCGTCGGGCATACCCCAAGGGAGAACCCGAAAGATCCATATTTTTTCTAATGATCCAATAATGAGAACGAGTTACAATATAGGTCCATCCCACACATCCAAGTTTCTTAAAAATTATATTATTACATTACCAAATGTCAGAGTGCTGGAATGATAAACAGCGGAATTTAAAATAAACATCTAGCGATAAGAACGAGGATCCGTCTGAGCCCACCAGAGGAATCCTCCTACACAAAGATACTTCTCATGCATCACCTGCAACAGGGGTAAATAAACCCTGAGTACACAATGTACTCGCAAGACTTATCCGACTAGTAGGAATAATTTTCCGACTCTAAAGAATATGATGAGCTTCATGGTTTGCAGGTTTTCTTTTAGCAAAAGGCAATACTAATAGTGAGTCCTTATTTCTGTTATGATTATCAGTCGTATTAAGTTATTATCTATCCAGACTATATAAGCACATGTTCTACTTTCAAGTAAGAGTTGAGCAATCAATTTTATTTCTTCTTTCAACTTTCAGTTCTTACTACGAAGCTAGAGGTAAGACAAGTCATACCGATTCGGCGGCGATTCGCGAACTAATGTGCCTAGCTGGGTGCCCCGAAAACATACGCCCCGCTTGTACCCCAGGCACAAGCAGGACTAACCAATCACCCTCCTGTCCTAGGTGTCCAGGTCCCCATCCAAACTTGGACTTTAAGCCCCCACTCCTGAGTCCCGGATTCAGTGCGGTGTAAGGACCTCCACCATCTCCGCCTCCAATCAGTCGGTCCAGAAAGAGCTGGATCCACGACAAGAGAGCAACAACTCTTTCCTATGCCCATACCCAAGTATGCGCTCGGGACAATAGATCTGTGACTTACCTCGCGTCCATTGCAACGACCGGTCCTTGACCAACACGGACAGGGAAAACAGTATAACCAAGCTATGCCCCGTTGGCAGCGGAACACAACCTCTTACACCCACCAAAACCCATACCATATCCCTGCCCGGTCTTGATTTTTCCTCTCAACCTATGCTAGTAGGACTCATAGGTAGGTATATTTATGTATGTAGTTTCCATAAAATTTCTGTAACGTAAATGCACAACACATATATATATCCAATTATTAGTCAAAATCAGGGTTATGCACCGGGGCTTGCCTTGGGCAGGCGGGGTGTCAGCAAAGTCAGCAACTGATGGCTCCAGGACTCTCTCCTGCATGAGAACCTCCTCCTCATACTCCTCGATCACCTCCTCGTACTCCTACTCGCTCGTAGTCACGAACTCTACCAACTCGTTATCTACATGCATAAAATGATGATGCAACGCTTAATAATACGGCAACAACAACTCTTAAAATAAGAATACATCTACCAAGCTACTAAGCTAACTCTAATGACTAATACGCAAAGTTATCTATTATTCCCACTAAATAGGTATGAAACATTTCATGTATTATCTTAGCAACTAAAGGCATCCTTATTGTTAATATCAATTTACTATATATATATGATAAAACAAGGTGCACTAGCTACCATATTTATCAACCTATTTTAAGGCTACAAAAATTATAGTGAGCACATAATAATACAATGAACCTACTGTAAAAAAATTTAGGGCTAGCACTTCTACCAATGCATCACAAAAATTCATTCTCTAAATAACCATAATAATAATACGTATTTCAAAATAATAAAGTAACCCTAAAGGTATCACTGAACTATATGAACTAATTACACTAACAGATAGATCATGAATTTAGAAATATAACAAAATTTATTTTATAATAAATACATAAATTCAAATGAGCTCTAGAGGTAAAGAAATGATATTATTGGAGGAGGCTAATCATGCTATTGGACTTGTTGACCAGCACATGATTGTGAGTCTTTGGTCCATAACGTGATGAAGGGGTGTGCTGGTTCATTTATGCAGGTCAAGGAATTAACGGAGGAAGAGACCACGGGTCAAGGAAATATTGGAGAATGAGGGAATTATTGCAGGCTAGCTACCTTAGTCGATTGCAGCTCAGGAAGGAAGTTCGACAGAGCACAGCTTTCTTAGGCAAGAACACAGGAACTCAATTTGGGGAGGAAGAAGGTGAGCGGTGAAGCGGGATGGCTCAGTGGCTCAGCGTGTCCTTTTAAAGACATGAGACGCGGGAATGGAGAAGTAAACGGTTCAGTATTGTTGACACCGTTTTTTTGCACGTGTCAAAATGATCAGAGTGGGCTAATCGGTAGGAGGAAAGTTACTGTATACGCTGACAGCCGGTGAAAATCAGCTTGTAAGGATGGTTGCCGATGAATGGTGGTGATCGATGGAAAGGTTGATTTAGACTCGGGCGTTGCCGATAAGGTTGGAGGTGTTATTGTCGATGCCGATGAAGGAAGGCTTGAAGACTACTGCCGATGAAACAGGAAGTATGCCGATGGAAAGGAGGTCGGTGAGATTTCCATCGTAATTGAGGCGGACAGGGAAATAGATAGGGGTTGATTTCCTTTTCTATATTTGTTAGAGTATGATTCATGTAAGAGTCACGTGTTTCCTTAGATATGGACTTGGTGTCCTAGTTGTGTTTGGTTATGTCTCTTTAGATCAGGGTATAAATATAGAGTGAGGGGCAATGTAATAAAAAAACAATCAATATCAAAACCAATTTTTACTCCTATTTGCATCTACTTACTTTTTCGGCGACTTCATCAATTTGCATATTTTTCTTTTTTATGAGTTCTCATTGATTCGACGAGTTGCATAGCTTCAGTGCGACCTTCGACGATTCTCGAGTTCCACGTGAGTACCTCTTAGCCGTGACTTCCGGGCGTATCGCTGTTGTCAAGACCAAAGTGCTCGTATCTTCATCCTTGTCGATTAACAGGTCAAATCGACTGGCATGCTTTGGATATCGATTCGGGTATTAGCCCTTTGTGTTTGCAGATCCACTTTTGCATCAACACATCTTTTGGCACGCTCGGTGGGACCAATCAATCTGATCAATATGTTCAATTCCGAGATCGATTCAGGGAACATTATCGCGGTATCAGAAGAAGATCTTAAGGAAGAGCAGAGGTAGGCTATGGAAAAGGCTGTAGAAGAATACAGGCAGCTTTGTCTGAAATCGTTTAGCCTGAACAAGAGTGGACAAGTCATCTAGAAGCAAGATTTTCCGTTGCCTCGGCAGGTTACCTTTGACTCCAATCCTAGTAAACTTCAAGAGATGGTTAATTCTGCAGTAAATCATGCTTTGATTAATCATTCTAATGTGCTGTCCAATACTGTTCATAATGCTATGGTTCAAACTCTCAAAGAAGGACAAGCGTCACCGCATTACGTTGGGCCTGCCTATCACCAACTAGAGCCGGCATCTGTCAAAACTCCATCGGCTCCCTCGGTCATTGTGGGTACAGAAGATACTTCTCCTCCAGTATCGGCAGGCTTACCTAATATTCAATCTACACCGATACGATCAGATCCGGTGCTACCAGGAGGACGAGTTCAGCTTAATACAGATCTAGCGGCATCAGCTATGTCAGGCCCTATGTTTCAAAATAGCCAGATTCCTGCTAATTGGTGGGGATATGGTATGCCTCCGGAGTCATCTGCTTTCAATCCTGGGTTACCCCAAGTGTTTGATGCAGTAGGAAAAGCTCCTATACCATCGGCTGTTTCGCCGATGGCTCAAGTGCCTCAATATGCCACAATAACTACTGTGCAACCAACTCTAGGAGGTTTCCAGATGCCTTTGGTTCAAACACCGAGTTCAAGTCCATCGGCAAGCTTACTGCCGATGCAGCAGAAAGCCCCTGTTATGAGTCAAACTGGGGTTCAGTTCATGCCTCAAGCTGGTTATAATTATCCAACAATGTCAGCAAATTACCAGCCAACGGTAAGTTTTGTATCGATAAGTTCTAATAATGGTTGGTCAGGACAGTTACCTGTTCAACATACAGTTCAGCAAAATCAGTAGGTTGCAGGGATTCAACAATGTCATGTGCAAGCTGGTTTCCAGAATCAAGCATCGGCAGCTCAGCCGATGAATCCTTTCCAACAGGTTAATGGACCACAAGTAACGGCAAATATGTCGATTGTTGGAGATCGTGGGCCACAAAGATATGTGGAGAGATATCAGCAGGCACCTCCCGTAGAAATTCAGCCAGTTTGTCAGCAGGAGGCTGATGCTTTTTGGGCCGATAAGATAGCAGAAATTATGAAGGATCAGTTCGGAATAAAGCCCAAGGTCAATACTTATTCTTATCGGACTCCATACCCTCCTGCATATGATTTAATTCCTCTCCCAAATCGGTACAAGGTACCAGATTTCACTAAATTCTCTGGGCAAGATGATACATCAACAATGGAACACGTCAATCGCTTCATTATTCAATGTGGAGAGGCAGCTAGCAGAGATGAATTAAGAGTTTGATTATTTTCATCATCTTTGTCTGGATCGGCATTTACATGGTTCATTTCATTACCACCAAATTCTATTATTACTTGGGTTGATCTAGAAAAATAATTTCATAAGTATTTCTTTGCTGAAATCCATGAAAAGAAGCTTACCGATTTAGTAAAATTGAGACAGCGTAATGATGAATCGGTGGAAAGTTTTGTGCAAAGGCTACGAGATGTAAAAAATAAGTGCTACAGTCTGGTGCTGGATGATCGGCAGCTTGCCGATCTGGCTTTCCAAGGGTTATTGCCACATCTTAAAGACAGATATGCTTCTCAGGAGTTTGAAAGCCTCAGTCATCTTGTGCAAAGGATCTCTGATCAAGATACTAGGGTTTTTGAGCCTAAAAAGAATTGGAGTAAAAAAGTATCATTTGTTGAAGAAGTAGGAGATTCTAATTCTGATGAAGAACCAGTTATTAGCTTAGCTTAGTGGGTTAAGAATAAAAAGCCGATATCTTGTCCCTTTGGTCAGAAAGAACTAGAAAAGTTTACCTTTGATATCACCAAGGCCGACAAGATATTTGATCTTCTGCTTCAAGAGGGCCAAATTAAGCTATCACCTAATCATGTGATCCCATCGGCAGAAGAGTTGAAGAAGATCTTGTACTACAAATGGCACAATGCAACTTCACACAGTACAAATGAGTGCAAGGTGTTCAGGCAACAGTTACAATCGGCTATTGAATCTGGGAGAATTAAGTTTGGTACTTCCAAGGCCCAGAAGCCGATGAAAATTGATCAACACCCTTTTCCAGCAAATATGTTGGAGGCCAAAGGGAAGACCAAGGTATTGACGTCAGAAGCTGCTGAGAAAAATGCATCAGTGGATCCCCAACATCGGATAACTACCGATGATGCAAAAAGTAAGGGTTTGCTGGGAGAAAGCAGTAGTTCCAAAAACCCTCGGCCTAGCATTGTGATTACCCATCGAAGGCAGCAGGAGGATTGGCATCAGCGTAAGGACCGATATCGACAACAGCAAGAAGAGAGACGTCGGGAAGAATGGTATCGGCATAAAAATCATTGGAGGTGCCCATTTTTCATCCATTGCTGGGAAGAAGGTATTAAATTGCCAACTGTTGAAAATTGCCCTGAGTGCAATGGTTATTATGGGGTCAATCGGTCAGAAAGGAGGTTTCAACCTGGCAATCAGGGTTTATTTATCAATGAGCCGATCAGAGGCAGAGCATCAATGCATGATCGGCTGGGGGGCAGACTTAGTGTACATGAAAGGCTTGGTAAACGCGCTGGATATTTTCTAAGGAATCAAGAGGAGCTTGAGGAGATGGCAAACGCAAGAGTTCCCGATGAAGAAATATTCTACAGGGACCCTAATATACGCCGTGTAGAATCAATTGGGACCTGTTATCAGCCGGTTTGGAAGACCAAGTTTCCTCGGTGGTGCCTGGAGGGTCTGACAAAGACACAGAGAAGAAGGATGCAACATGAGCATCAGGAGGATTTATACCGAGAGGAAAATTCCTCCAATGAGAGGTCCGGTCATCAGCAGTGGCAAGTAAAACACAAAAATAAGGGTCCATCGGCGGATGTTAGTATGGTATTCATGTTGCCGATGGAGTTTTTGGCACTATCTGATAATGAGGAAGAAGTTGTTCTCTCTGATCAAGTAGCTCAGTTGACACTAGATCCAATGATGGCTGTTTTTGAGAAACCTACTGATGACGAGAGACAGCATCTTAAGGCTTTGTTTGTGAAAGGTAGAGTTGATGGGTAGCCTGTATCTAAGATACTTATCGACGGAGGAGCTACGATTAATATTATGCCTTATGTGATGTATCAGAAACTTGGTAAGGGAGATCAAGACTTGACCAAAACCGATATGATGCTGAAGGATTTTGAAGGCAATGTGTCACCGGCTAAAGGGGCAGTATGCGTTGAATTGACCATAGGCAGCAAAACCTTGCCAACGACGTTCTTTGTTATTAATGGCAAGGGTGCATATAATCTGCTTCTAGGGAGGGATTGGATTCATGCTAATTGTTGTGTTCCTTCTACAATGCATCAATGCCTCGTACAGTGGATTGGGGATAAGATTGAGGTTGTTCCTGGTGATTCTTCTTATATCATCGCATCGGCAGAATCAGATACTTATGAGCGAACTAAATGCATATCAGGAGAGGTTTGCGAAAAAGAGTTCCTTAGAGTTGCTGATTATGAAATTCCACCGATCCAAGCAGTCGATTCTGAAGAAGAGTTTTAATGGATAGGTTTGCCGATGATGGAAAATTAGGTCAAGGGTTCACATCGACAGATGATTTAGTAGAAGTAGATATTGGTGATGGCGATAGGCCAAGACCTACTTTTATTAGTGCTAAGTTAGATTCCAAGTGTAAGCAGCAAATAACTGATTTGTTAAAAGAGTATAAAGATTGTTTTGCTTGGGATTATACTGAGATGCCTGGATTAGACCGATCAATAGTCGAACATCGGTTACCTATCAAATCTGGATTTTGGCCATATCAGCAGCCAGCGCGCCGATGCAACCCCAATATACTTCCTGATATTAAGGCCAGAATAACTAAATTAATTGAGGCAAAGTTTATTCGGCAGTGTCGATATGCAGAGTGGATCTCTAATGTGGTTCCTGTTTATAGGAAAAATGGAAAACTTCATGTTTGTATTGATTTCAGGAATCTTAACAAAGCCACACCGATGGATGGCTATCCAATGCCGATTACTGATTTGTTGATTGATGCTGCAACCGGGCATCAAATTATCAGCTTCATGGATGGTAATGCAGGTTACAATCAAATATTCATGGCTGAAGAAGATATTCCCAAGACTGCTTTCAGATGTCCAGGTCATGTAGGGTTGTTTGAGTGGGTAGTCATGATGTTTGGTTTGAAAAATGCCGGCGCTACTTATCAAAGAGCTATGAACTTTATTTTTCATAAATACATCGGCACATTAGTGGAGATCTACATTGATGACGTAGTGATTAAGTCTGGAGATATCACAAAACATTTAGCCGATTTACGAAAGATACTGGAGTGCACAAGGAAGCATGGATTGAAGATGAATCCTAATAATTGTGCATTTGGTGTATCGGCAGGTTAATTTTTGGGTTTTATGGTGCATCAGCGGGGCATCGAAATCAGTAGGAAGTCTATTGATGCAATTAACAAGGTGGTTGCTCCTGCCAATAAAACTGAATTGCAATCTTTGATCGGTAAGATTAATTTCATTAGAAGATTCATATCTAATATGTCGGGAAGGATCAAGGCTTTCAGTCCATTACTTAAATTGAAGGCCGATCAGGAATTTGTATGGGGAGCTGAGCAGCAGTTAGCCCTAGATGAAATTAAGAAATATGTAACAAATCCTCCAGTGTTAGTTCCACCTCAACACGGGAAACCTTTCAGGTTGTATTTATCAACTAATGATACCATTATCGGTTCAGCTCTTATTCAAGAATTTGAAGGGAAAGAACGTGTTATTTATTATTTGAGCAGAAGATTAGTGGATACTGAGACAAGGTATTCGGCCATCGAAAAATTATGTCTGTGTTTATACTTTTCTTGTGTCAAATTAAGACATTATTTGTTATCTGCCGAATATACGGTCATATGCAAAGACGACGTAGTCAAGTATATGCTGTCGATGCCGATATTAAGTGGTAGAATCGGCAAGTGGATTTTAGCATTATCAGAATTTGAACTACGTTACGAATCAACTAAGGCAGTTAAGGGGCAGGTTATGGCTGATTTTGTCACTCAGCATTGTAATACAGTGGACTCTCTGAAGGTTGCTCCTTGAACACTTTTCTTCGATGGGTCCACATGTGGTGAAGGAGCAGGTATCGGCATTGTGTTGATTTCACCTCAAGGAAGGAAGTATGAGTTTTCATTGCCGATTGTTGCTACGTCGACAAACAATCAGGCTGAATTCCAAGCCTTGATAAAAGGGTTAGAATTGCTGAAGGAGATACGTGCCGATGCTATTGAAATCTTTGGTGATTCTATGCTAGTTATAAATCAATTGGCTGGGATTTATGAATGCCGAAGTGAAGTTTTGATTTCGTATTATGAGAGATGTTTGCAATTGTTGAAAGGGTTTAGAGATTTTCGTCTTGAACATATTTCTCGACTGCATAATGAAGAGGCTAATCGACTAGCTCAGCATGCTTCAGGGTATCAGCCTATTCAGGAAGCGCTAACATCGGCGGTCAATACCGATGATTGGAGAAAGGAGATTGTCGATTATTTAAAGGATCCATATAAAAAAGTTGAAAGACGTATAAGGTTCCAAGCTACCAAGTATGTGCTCCTCGATGATGAATTATATTATCGAACTATAGATGGAGTTTTACTCAGATGTGTTAGCAGTGATGAATCAAAAAACTTGATGGGTGAAATTCATGAAGAAGTGTGTGGAGCGCATCAATCGGCTTTCAAGATGAAGTGGATGATCAGAAGGAATGGATACTATTGGCCGACTATTCTTGAAGATTGTTTTAAGTATTTTAAAGGATGTCAGGGGTGTCAAAAGTTTGGTAATGTTCAAAGAGCGCCTGCATCGGCTATGAACCCTATAATTAAACCTTGGCCGTTCCGGGGATGGGCTATCGATCTCATCGGTCAGATTTATCCACCATCGAGCAAAGGACATAAATTTATTCTGGTTGCTACCGATTATTTCACAAAATGGGTTGAGGCAATTCCTTTAAAAAGGGTGACATCGGCTAATATGATCGATTTTGTGAAAGAGCATATTGTTTACCGATTTGGTATTCCTCAAACTATCACTACCGATCTGGGTACTATGTTTACATCGGGAGAATTTGATGAGTTTGCTGTAGGTATGGGAATTAAAGTTTTAAATTCTTCTCCATATTATGCTCAAGCTAATGGTCAGGCTGAGGCTTCTAACAAAGGGATCATCAAACTCATTAAGCGCAAAATTAAAGAAAATCCTAAGAGGTGGCATACAGTATTAAATGAAGCCTTGTGGTCATATCGGATGTCATATCATGATGCAACCAAAGTAACGCCTTATCAGTTAGTATATGGACATGACGCAGTATTACCTTGGGAAATTAAAATTGGCTCTAGGCGAATACGTTCTCAAAATCAGCTGACAGCCGATGATTATGATACTCTTATGAAGGATGAGTTGGAAGATGTGGCGGGTCATTGGTTAAGGGCTTTAGTTAGCATTGAAGAAAATAAGAAAAGAGTAGCCAGATGGTATGACAAGAAGGTGAAGGTAAAGGAGTTTGCCGATGGAGATCTGGTCTGGAAATTGATTTTACCGATTGGGACTAAAAGTTCAAAGTTTGGAAAGTGGTCTCCTAATTGGGAAGGTCCATATCGGATAAATCAGTCTGTTCCTGGTAACGCATATATTCTAGAAACCCTCGAAGGGGTCATATTTCCCAGAGCATTAAATGGAAAATATTTAAAGAAATATCACCCTAGTATCTGAATGGATGCATAAAAGTATAAGTACCGATAACAGTCCTATCGGCTAGAATTATACAAGGATGTCAATGTCTCATAAAGTGCCGATGCAATAGACAAGATTTACAAGTTTAACAAGGATTGGATAGCCAATATCGCACGCAGGCGAATCTGGTCGGCTTCCTTCATTTCTTTGATGTCTTCATCGGCAGCACCCTCCACAGGCTTGAGTTTTTTCTTCATGGCCAAGGCTTTGCAAGCCTAGGTGTCTCTTTCTTGCTGAAGGGCCTTGATGGCATTGGGTAGCTGACTTTCTTCTTGTTGAGCATGAGTTAAGGCTGCTTCGACTTCTTTCATTTCAGCCAATAGAGCCATCTTCTTTGCCGATAAATCTAAGATTTTCTGCTTAAGTTCAGCGCCCAAAGTCTATAAGTTGCCGATGCCCTTGTGCTTCTCATCGGCAATTTGTTTTAGTTGTAGCATCTCTTCTTTGAGTTGAGTCTGAGCTGCTCTATCGGCAATGCATTGAGCAGCCTGTTGATATTGCAGTTGGCGACTTTCTAAATGGGCTGCTGGGAAGAGTACTTCTTCAACATCGGCAGGGACCTGGCCACGGATTGTTTTGAAAATTGCCTTTGCGGGGTCCAAGTCATCTACCAGTTGGGCGGTATCCTGTTGTAACAAGTTCAGGAGAGCTTCCAACTTGGATTTAGTTTCTGCCGATATTGTTCCCGGTGCAAGGGAAGAACTTGTTTCCTCTCCATCTTCGTCAAAAACGTCAATGGCAAAGGAAAATAGGCTGTTTGGGGAGTCTTGTTCCTGAGGAAAAGAGAAAGAGGTCAGTTAAGGATAAGTATGAATATTATAAATCGACTAGGTCAATCGACTTACCTGTTTCAAGGCAATTTCCTATACTTGGCTGGAGGAAGCAGCCTGGAGTATGCCGTGTGGAGGATCGGCTGAGCTTGCCGATGGGATATCCTCTGTGACCTCATCGGTGGTTGGCTCTTGGGGTATAATGAACGATGACATTGGGGCAGATGTGGGGATCGGCATGGACTTCTGTCGTTTTGGCTGTGCCTCGGCATCTGTTAAGGCTTTGCGCTTTGCTTGGGCATCAGCAACGGTTGGCTAGGGGGCATCGGCACTTGTTGGTTGTGGAGCTTGGACATCTGGTATGCTTGCCGATGTACCCATTTGTTGCTGCAAAACAAGTGTAAGGTATGATATTTAACAGATAAAATGTGAAATCAAAGGGATACCTCTGAAGGTTTGTCAGAAGTGGTGGTGCTTGATATCGGAGGAATTGCCGATGACGATCCAGCAGCAGCTCTTACACCCTGATGATTAATGTTAATATAGTTTGTGATCGGCATGAGTAGAAATAAACAGGGTTGTTACCTTGAATGCCTTGACCAGGGTTGTAGCAGCAGCCAATGGAGTGGCCCTAGCTGTAGCCAATTTGGACTTGGAGGTGATGGTCTTGGCATGGGTCTTCTGGTGAGTCAAAGCAGCTAAGGTGGGGGCGTTGTAGCCGATCGGTGATATCAGGGAGACAGGCCAAAGATCGAAGGGTTTTCCACTTTTGCTCATAGATGGTGCTGAGTTGTTAACCTGTCATGAGAAAGTTAGTTACCGATATATGAAAGGAAAAAGCAGAAGGGAGCTAAAAGGAACTTACTGCGTCATCAGGAATGGCGTATTCAGGGTCGATCATGTGCCAATATGTGTGAGCAGATATTGCAAACAGTTGTTCCCTCCACTCTCGCCACCATTGCTTATATGATTTGGTGATGAAAGATACTGGCGTCCAGACGGATATATCGACATCTATAGTATCAGCATCGGGGGAGAGTCGCACTACCCTGCTCCAATCTGTTCTGCAGGTGATTGTTTCTCTGGGTTTGATCACATCGGCAAAACAAAGTTTGATTGGCAGTTGCTCAAAAGCCAATTGACGGGATACTGCCGATGGGTTGTAAAACTCATACATGATATTGGTGTTTTTCCCGCTACCGAATGTGTTTACTGGAATTGCCCTGGGAGTAATGATGGCCATCATGAGTTCATTATCCCAATTCAGAGTGTCATCGGCAAAGTTGAAAAGAAGGGAGAATCTATTTTCTTCGTCAATATAAGGTACCCAGGCCCTATGATCATGAGAAAGACTATTGTAGAAGCTTTGAAAGAATCTGCCGATCTGGTCTTCATTGGCCTCTGTTCCAGGGAGGACAATTATGGCTTCACCAAAATTGAGGGGTGAGCATGTTGCCGATTCCTCGTCCCCAAGCACATGGTCTTCAGCAATTTCTCATGGGAATTGTTGGGCAAAGAAGTCCCATTGCAACCGTTTGTGCATATGGGCATTCAGCCACATGTTGATGAACCACCACGGGCCTCCTAAGTTATCGATGGGTTCGCCAAGCAAAAGTTTCTGAGACACTTGATGAAGAAGATGATAAGTGGAGCTCAGAAGGTATCGGCTAAGAGGGAACCTTACACCATTGGCCAAGAGTTCAGCAGCAGGGAGGAAGGTGTTGGTTGGTCCTACTGATCGACCACAGAAGATAAATTTTTCTAACCACATATTCAAGAATGTGGCATGTTCCCTCTGGTTAACTGTCCCGGTCTTCTGGCATTCTTGAATGTATCCCGTCCAACCGCCGATGTTGCGGGTATTTACCCTATATTTAGATTTTCTGCCATAGATGGAGCTTTCATCGGCAGTTGAAATATCTAAGCCAGTGAGCATGTAGACATCGGCAAGTGTGGGAGTAGCTGGGCCATGTCCAAACATAAAAGTGTTTGTTGTGTCTGACCAGAAGTAAGCAGCTGCAATCATCATTGACTCGTTCTTTTGCATATCGGCAATAGATAGCCTAATGCATTGGTCTAGCTTTCGTTCTACCTAGTGTACTTGCATCGACCTATTGACCCTCAAGTACCAATCTTTTCACCCTTTGGTGGTTTTGGGCCAAGATCGGAATGTATCTTTCCATAAATTCAGAGAGAAATTTTGGGCTCTAAAGGGGATTCTATTAACCTCTGTATTAATCAGATCAGTTGGATCTGGGTTGCCCATTGGTCCTAGGCATTGGACATGTGGCTGATCGGTTGGAATAACTAATTTGTTGCGCAGTTCCTAAGTTTAGAGGATCCGAAGAACAAAAGAAAAGAAAAAAAAAATTACCAACTGTATGAACTCGCAAAGACCAGAGGAATCGAGGTAAAAGGTAACGGAAGTGGAACGAACCACAGGGACGTCGAAGTTGATTGCCATTATCTTGAGGTAGATGGGGGCACGAGCCGAAGACTCGAGGTTGACGCTGGAGAAAAGTTCTTGTTGGTTGAGGTCGCGCAGTTGTTCATCAGAGTCGCCGCCGGAAAGAGAGAATGTCAAAGATTGGAGTCTGAGGGTAGAAGACGAGCGTTCCGGAGAAATCTATTTATAAGCTGCTTGGAGTAGGGGTATTTTGGACTTATCTCTATACCGCGCACATGTAGGTCGAGGTGATTTAGATGGTATGGTAACTATTCGCACGATAATCAAGGGATTGTACAAATGATTTGATGGCAAGTAATCATGACTTGGAAGAGATATCGGTACAGGATATTTTAATTCTGAAAGTGGCGGCATTATTATGTTAGGATCTTGCCGATGGATTATTGTTTCGGTATCTTAACCATAATCAAGGCAAGAGTGGTTGGCAATTATGCGATATTTACTGAGGTGCGTGAATCAGAATTAGATTTGATAACAGATCAAATTTTGGCTTGAAGGATGAGTTACGGTAATTGGGCGAAGGCAAACGTTATCTAGAGTAAATTTCAGAGCATTAATGGTTTTATACTCTGAAATTGGGGGGCATGTGTTGACACCGTTTTTTTGCACGTGTCAAAATGATCAGAGTGGGCTAATCGGCAGGAGGAAAGTTACTGTATACGCTGACAGCCGATGAAAATCAGCTTGTAAGGATGGTTGCCGATGAATGGTGGTGATCGATGGAAAGGTTGATTTAGACTCGGGCATTGCCGATAAGGTTGGAGGTGTTATTGTCGATGCCGATGAAGGAAGGCTTGAAGACTACTGCCGATGAAACAGGAAGTATGCCGATGAAAAGGAGGTCGGTGAGATTTCCATCGTAATTGAGGTGGACAGGGAAATAGATAGGGGTTGATTTCCTTTTCTATATTTATTAGAGTATGATTCATGTAAGAGTCACGTGTTTCCTTAGATATGGACTTGGTGTCCTAGTTGTGTTTGGTTATGTCTCTTTAGATCAGGGTATAAATATAGAGTGAGGGGCAATGTAATAAAAAAACAATCAATATCAAAACCAATTTTTACTCCTATTTGCATCTACTTACTTTTTCGGCGACTTCGTCAATTTGCATATTTTTCTTTTTTACGAGTTCTCATTGATTCGGCGAGTTGCATAGCTTCAGTGTGACCTTCAACGATTCTCGAGTTCCGCGTGAGTACCTCTTGGCCGTGACTTCCGGGCGTATCGCTGTTGTCAAGACCAAAGTGCTCGTATCTTCATCCTTGTCGATTAACAGGTCAAATTGACTGGCACGCTTTGGATATCGATTCGGGTATTAGCCCTTTGTGTTTGCAGATCGACTTTTGCATCAACAAGTATCGAGTCTAGGGGTCCCACTCACGTGCTCGTGACTCAGACGAGACCACGACGAGTATGTTGGTCATTCTATAGGCCTGACCAACCATTTGGCATAGCTCAGTGGCGGCACATAGCTCCGGTGACTATGACTCTGTGAGCTGGCCAACGACTATGTAAAGTAGTGTGTGCAGAAAGGTTGTTTGGCTGTGCATCGAACATTTATTTATTTATACAATCACGAATCGCAGTAAGTGCGGTTGTGGTCATTGCCCCAACCAAGCCACCGACGACGGCGACGACCTTGACTGGAGGCCTGTGCAAGCTACAATGTTCTAGTCCTCACTCTGCTAGTCCAGGCACACCACCGCACATGACACAGCAGGCTCATTCCATCTGCTGGTACTTATACTGTAGCCTGTGGCAGTCATACTAGCCTTCCATTTGCCTATGATCTAGTCACTCTAGGCCTCAGCTAGTTGTTCAAGTATGCAGCTACGATCTTAACATGACGTGTTCTTCTATTTGGGTAGCTAGATTATTTAGACTACCATGAGATGATTAATACTACTCCATTAAATATCACTTTTTTATTAGCTATCTTTTACACGTCATCTTGTACTACTAATAGTGATGTCATCAAGTACTAGTGCTGCTGATCCATACTAGTTATATACATAAAGAAATTAATCAAGATTCCTTTACTAAACCTATCTAGTGCATGCAAATTCATACACTAGTAGGGCACTGCACCATGCAAGAATGGTCATCTCATCTATAGGAAGTTAGTCCTTTTTGCATGAGTAAACTTTGCTGCAAACACAGTGACTCTGCTAGCCAGTAGTAGCCCTAGCTGGTACGTGCGTTCAAGAAAAAATGTGAGGAGAACGACAAAGAATGTATCATAGTTGCTTTCATATGTCTACAGTGATGGCGTGTGGAAAGGGTGTCTAAGCTGTGTTTGTAGAGCAGCGAGCGAATGACGTGCTCGATGGGCCGAGCTTGTGAGTGAGATTAATGCATAGCATGTGCGATGCTGTTGCTACGGTCGGTCATCGCTGTGCACGTGCTGCGCGGGCTAAGCAGAGCAGCGTGCCTTGTGCGCACTCCGGGAATTAGGAAGAAGATGAAATAGAGAGAGATGGAGTTGGATCAGGATGACAATAGTGAGTTGAGCTATGCTAGAGAGTATTTAGACAAAGAATAAATTAGAGCTCAAATTGAGAATTAGTGCAATAAAATTTAATTTCTCATTTTACCACATGCAATAATACATAAACATGATGCTCATTACATGGTTTTAGCAAAAACTGTATAATGTAACACCGAGGGTTGTCGATGTTTCACCACCGATAGCATGCCATGGGGGTACCCGGGGTAGTTAGTTCGGGCTTCAGCGTATGCAGAACTCGACGATAAACGCAAGAGACAGTCAATTTATCCTGGTTCGGGCCCTCGACCGTGATCGAGTAATAGCCCTACGTCCAGTCGGCGTTAGCCTTTGTTTGCGTTGGACTGATTGTACAATGTTGTCTCTAACTCTCTTCTCCTAGAACTCCGCCCTCCTTTATATAGTCAGGAAGCTAGAGTCATAGTTGGTTTACAATATAGAGTCCTAGTAGGATTACAGGGTAGTATTACTACTAGGATTACATAGGAGTAATCCTAATCAAACTAGATCTCCTCTCTTCCTTGCGGTGTATCCCGTGGGTCCCGCATCGACAAGCCCCCGAGCACTTCATGGTTGAACTCTAGAAGCCTTGTTTTGTTCCTCTAGGTCTTGCCGAGCAGGAACAAGCGTCGTCCAAGTGCTTTCTTGAGTGAAACCATGTAGCGCTTCTTGGGATCTTCGAGTGGTGTGTCCTTTTTTTGAAGAAAAAGCACTCCCATCTTGGTGTAGCCCCCGAGCCTCTTGCTATTTAGAACAAGGAGCTAGAGGGTCTTGTCTTGAAATTGATCTGATTCTTCGTCGAAGGGCTCCCAAGCATATACCTGGGTTCTTTATCAAAAAGAACTCGGATATAGATCGGTCCGGGTTCTTTTTATCGTGAGGCCTTGAAGTGGTCTGTCTTGAAGAAGTCTTCTTGGTGACGTGCGCTTTTTAGAAGAAAAAAGTGCACTCACTGAGTATAGCCCCTGAGCCTCTTCTTGAATCTTATGTTGTTTGAAAACTCCTGTCTTGAAGAAGTCTTCTGAGTGATGTGCGCTTTTTAGAAGAAAAAGTTGCCGAGCAGGAACAAGCGTCGCCCGAGTGCTTTCTTGAGTGAAACCATGTAGCGCTTCTTGGGATCTTTGAGTGGTGTGTGTTTTTTTTGAAGAAAAAGTACTCCCATCTGGGTGTAGCCCCTGAGCCTCTTGCTATTTGGAACAAAGAGCTAGAGGGTCTTGTCTTAAAATTGCTCTGATTCTTCGTCGAAGGGCTCCCGAGCATATACTCAGGTTCTTTATCAAAAAGAACTCGGATATAGCTCGGTCCGGGTTCTTTTTGTCTTGAGGCCTTGAAGTGGTCTGTCTTGAAGAAGTCTTCTTGGTGACGTGCGCTTTTTCGAAGAAAAAAGTGCACTCACTGAGTGTAGCCCCTGAGCCTCTTGCTATTTGGAACAAAAAGTTGGAGGGTCTTGAATCTGAGTTGTTCAAAGAACTGAAAACCTCTCCTGTTGCAGCCCCCAAGCATATATATGGGTTTTTTATTCAAAAAGAACTGGATCTTGGCATATTCTCTGGTAGTCTACTGCTGTCAGATGTAGTTGTATGGTGGTGGTTGAGTATAAATGCTGTTTGTCCATGAGTTGTACAGTGTTGGTATATTCTTCCGAATATGCTTGTTCTTGAGTACCGTTCCTTCACACCTGAGTCCTCTTTCATTGAATTATGTCTTTTCACTGTGTCCTTTGTTAGGTTTGTTCCGTTGGTGCTCTCGATCCATGTGCACCGCTTCTTTGGTCTATAAATACCCTCCTGGTGTGCTGTTTTGATTAATCGAGCATTTTGTTGCGTGGTCTGAAATCTCCGTAGTCATGAATATGATAGTTTCTAAAGTAGAGCAGCCCCCGGGCGTATTTTGTAGTTCTTGTATATCTTGAATGTACTAGAAATGTTCTTGCCTAGGTCCGGGTTCTTGCTCCGGAGGTCCCTTTGTCCAAGATTGCGAAGGAAGTCGAGAGTCAAGAATATCTGGATGTCGTTGAAAAGGTGGAGCCTGAGGTCGAAGATTTAGCCAGGAGGATTGCGGATAATCTTAATATTGATATTTCTTCTCCTGATGACGATGCTTGATGTAATTGACCTTTGTACGCTAGCCTTTGTAATAGGATATTATACTCATTTTTAATGAAGTTTCTTTATTTTTCGTTGATGTCTTCTTTGCATGGATGTCTTCGCCTTGTTTATTTTTCAAATGAGTTATCCAAGTGATCAGAATTTTTTCTGAGTAGTCGTTTCTTGGGCGTGGCGCGCATCCGTAGTTTAGAGTGGTCATGTTCTTTCAACCATTGTAGGATAATTCCTTGATAGGTCGAGCGTTTGTATGCCTTTTATCTGAGCCTTGACTTGTCGAGTGCTTATTTGGCTTTTATCTGCACCGTGTAAATAGCTCGGTATATGCAGATCGTTGTCTTGTTAGAGTCCCTTGATTTGTCTAGTGTTTGTCTGGCTTTCATCTGCGCCATGTAAACAACTTGGGGTATGTAGATCGTTGGCTTAATAAAGTTTCTTGATTTGTCGAGTGCTTGTCTGGCTTTCATCTGCGCCATGTAAACAACTCGGGGTATGTAGATCTTTGCCTTTTTGTTCTTGTCAGTATTGAAAAGACTTAGAACCGGTGATCTCAAGCATCTTCAGTTTCTTTGCTTTCGTCCAGTGAGCTCAAGCATGTTTTCAGCTTTTCGCTTAACTCGGGGTGTGGCCAGCATCTGGCTCTTTCCCTGGTTGTGAAAACAACTCATGATCGGTTCAGGTGTTAGCTTATCAGCTACCCTCATCGGTGGGCTCAAGCATCTTTTTAGCTTTTTTGCTCTCGGCCAGTAGGCTCAGGCATAATTTCAGCCATTTTGCTCTTTGGTTCGGGTGTTAGCTTATCAGCTACCCTCATCGGCGAGCTCAAGCATCTTTTTAGCTTTTTTGCTCTCGGTTGGTAGGCTCAGGCATAATTTCAGCCATTTTGCTCTTTGGTTTGGGTGTTAGCTTATCAGCTACCCTCATCGATGGGCTCAAGCATCTTTTTAGCTCTTTTGCTCTCGGCCGGTATGCTCAGGCATAATTTAAGCCATTTTGCTTTTTGGTTCGGGTGTTAGATTATTAGCTACCCTCATCGGCGGGCTTAAGCATCTTTTTAGCTCTTTTGCTCTCGGCCGGTATGCTTAGGCATAATTTCAGCCATTTTGCTTTTTGGTTCTGGTGTTAGCTTATTAGCTACCCTCATCGGCGGGCTCAAGCATCTTTTCAGCTCTTTTGCTCTCGGCCGGTATGCTCAGGCATAATTTCAGCCATTTTGCTTTTTGGTTCGGGTGTTAGCTTATTAGCTACCCTCATCGGCGGGCTCAAGCATCTTTTCAACTCTTTTGCTCCTGACCAGTATGCTCAGGCATAATTTCAGCCACTTTGCTTTTTAGTTCGGGTGTTAGCTTATTAGCTACCCTCATTGGCGGTCGATGTTTCAATGATTTTGCTTGTCTGGGTTGTCTTGATTGTTTCTATCCGGAAACCTTTCTCGTGTCTTCTTCTCTGCAGTAATCATCTTTTCTATTGTGCGTCTGAATTCTTCATTGTTTCTCGGGTTTTCTTTGCAGAAGTCCTGAAATTGCCACCTAGCCATGATTCCTTGAGAGAAAGCTTTGATTACTTCTCGTTTGGTGATGTCATGTACTTGAGCACGTAGTTCGCCAAATCATTGATAGTAATTTCTAAGACTTTCGTCTCCTTTCTGCTTGAGTCCTTTTAATTCTGCGTGGGTGATGGGGTGCGTAATGATACCCGTGAAATTTTCACAGAAAACTCTTTGCAAGTCCTCCCAATTTTTGATTGACCCTGGATTTAATTTGTCAAACCATTAGAGGGGCATGGTTTCTAGGGCCATGGGAAAGAACAAGGTCTTGATATCATCGTCTCCTCCGGCTAGTTCAATCGACTGCGAGTAAATCCTGAGCCACTGCCTTGGTTCGGTCTTGCCATCATATTTAGAGTGGTCGGCCAGCTTGAACTTGTGAGGTAGTCGTATTGAAGCAAGTCTGTTTGCAAAACAGGGGAATCTATCGTGCGTTCCGGCTTCTGTGTATTCTAATTCAGCACCTCCTTCTAGCCAACTATTGTCTTGGTGAGAGTAGTTATGTTGGGCTATTTGAATAGGTACTTTGCTTCTGATCTTTCTTGGTTGTTTGACTTGGTAGTCTTGACTATGGCCCCTTCTACTTTCTCTGTTGTGACTTCCACTTGGTCCGAGTCTCTTGAAAGCGGACTTCCTTTGATTTTGATCTTCCTGCCCATGAGATGTTGACCTGGCAGGTAGTCTTGAGCAGGTCCTTCCGTCGTGTGTCCTTAGGGCTGTTGATCAGAGAAGGTCCCAGAGCTGTTCCTGTCTTTCACTAGGATGTGAGGTGGCTCCGAGTTCTTCTATTGCTTCTCGGATCCTATTGTAGGGTGTATTCACCGTGCGTCTTTCTTTGACTTCTTGCTCTAATTTTCTTCTATTGTACTCGGCCAGATCTGATTCATATCTGATCCAAGCTTCCTTGCGCTGTCTAGCACGGCGTTGGCGTCCTTGTTTTAATTTGTTTCTTCTTTCTCTGGCTTGCTTCTGATTCTCGGTCTCACCATCGTGCCCCTGGATAAAGGGTGATATGTTGGACTCAGATTCATCCGATGACCTAATGTCGGGTGCTTCTTGAGGGGCCAATGGTGATCGAGGACGTCGAACCTTGAATACTTCTTGTGCGTGAATTGTTCTATTTTTGGCGTCGGTTTCCACACTATCGTAGTCGTTGATAACTTTAGTAGAGGATTCAAGGTCGCAGATCGAGTCTCCTTCTTGGTAGGGTAGAATTACTGTTGTCGTCGTGCCGACTAGTCGGGTACCGCTATCCTCATGAACAGAACCTGGCCAGTGGATGATGCAGTCTTGAGATGTTATAGTTAGTACGAGACCTTCCTGAGCTCCTTTTAGTGGCATTCTAAGCACCGGATCAAGAGATCCTTCGGCCCGTGCCTGATAAGATTTTGCCATGTTATGGAGTCCGAACAGAAAAGGACCCGACTTCTTGAAAGGATTATGAGTGTACTCCGAGTTGTATTCTTGATAGGCCGAAGCCACGTTCTAGAACCCTGTCGGAAAAGAACTTGGTTTCTCGAAAGAACTCGGGTAAGACTCCATCTCGGATGCGGAGCCTGAGTTTGAGTTGGATGCGCAAAGCCACAAAATCTGAGTTGTATCGGACATCACGAGTTGCGCGAATCTTTTGGCGAGTTGATCTGCCGTAGTCGCCGAAATAGAAAGATCTTCATGGTGATCCAAATCTTCGAGGAGATGGCTTCGGAGCTTGCCATCGTCGCCTACCTCGTAGATCCATGAACCGAAGATGAAGGTTGATCCCGTTGAGAAGATCATGTTGTCGAGGTCCATCAAGTTCTCGGATGCAAATTCGCTGAAAGCCCCTACCTGGCGCGCCAGCTGTCGATGTTTCACCACCGATAGCCTGCCACGGGGGTACCTGGGGCAGTTTGTTCGGGCTTCAGCGTATGCAAAACTCGACGGTAAACGCAAGAGACAGTCGATTTATCCTGGTTCGGGCCCTCGATCGTGATCGAGTAATAGCCCTACGTCCAGTCGGCGTTAGCCTTTGCGTTGGATTGATTGTAAAATGTTGTCTCTAACTCTCTTCTCCTAGAACTCCGCCCTCCTTTATATAGTCAGGAGACCAGAGTCCTAGTCGGTTTACAATGTAGAGTCCTAGTAGGATTATAGGATAGTATTACTACTAGGATTACATGGGAGGAATCCTAATCAAACTAGATCTCCTCTCTTCCTTGCGGTGTATCCCGTGGGTCCCGCATCGACAAGGGTGTTACATATCGTGCCACACTACAACTCAAGATATGGACTTGTGTTTCTGGACACTATAGATGTTACTCCCTCCGTTCTAAATTATAAGTCGCTTTTACTTTTTTTGGTACATTCATTTTGCTATGCATCTAAATATAACAATGTTTAGATGCATAGCAAAATGGATGTACCAAAAAGTCAAAACGATTTATAATTTAGAATGGAGGGAGTAGTTGTTTTGGGGCACACGAGATGGATTATAATTGCCAAGCAGATGCTGTGAGTTCGTCGTTTATTCTTGTAGCATGGTCCTATTTGGAAACTGGATCAGGTATAACTAAAATTTAGTTAGACTAAAGTTTAGTTAGATGGTGTTTGGATACCAACTAAACTCTATGTGAGTCATGTTTTAATAAATAGATACTACCCTTTCCTTACTCAGGGGAAAAGGAGAGAGGGGTAGGTGGGAGGGCATTTTGAGTATTTTCATGCTTTATGCCAACTTTTAGTCTGACTAATTGGAGATGGACTAAAGTTTAGTCCATCTGTTTGGATGGACTAGGTCTAAAGTTTAAGTGACTAGCGATTAGTCTATTGTACCAAACATGCCCTATGTGCCAACCCCCCCTCCCCCGGTTGTTTTTATTGCAACGTCCTTTCATTCAAGAGTAAAGACTTCTTAGTTTTCTTAGGCCCATTTGGACACCATGAACTAAACTTTAGTTGCCTAAAATTTTGATAAGGATCAACTTGCATAAGGGCATGTGGTGGTGGGTTGGATAAAACTAGAATCACTCAGAGATCACTCAACAAGATCAACTAACACCGAAGATGCATACTCAATTCAAATAACATATCATTGTCTACTCCCCTTCAAATGATACGTAACATTGATTATTTATACTAGGAACATCCCTCCTAGCTAACCATAAGTAAAAGCAGGTGGAAGATCATATTGTGGAGAAATTAAAGAGTCCTCAATTTCTCCCACAACCACGAAACAACCTGAGCAACTTCCACTGACATAGCCATAAGTCCATAACTACTAGCTCAGAAGTCCAAATGATGCACCGTTTATTACGTTGGAAACTAGACTCATACACCTTTTCAATGAAATAGTATAAATATGATTGATAAAACCATAAATATTAATATCAGCTAGGCACGAATTATTGCACTAGTTCTGTACGTTGTACAAACTTGGGTAACATGGCAACGAAATTACAGATAGTATCAGTTTTAGGAGCACATGCTTTACCTTCCCATGGCCTTATCAACTCTAGTCCTAAGTATCCAAACATGTGAACTAAATTTTAATTTTCAACCCAACTAGCAATTATAGTTCATTAATTGGCAAATGTGGACTAACATAGACTAAAAAGCGCGTAACGTATGAGTCTCTGTCCATAAAAGCTACTTGCTTTTAATCCATGGATTCAAGCAGCACTGGACTAAAACTTTACTCACATAAACTTTAGTTCTACTAAGTGATCCTATATATAACCTAAATCCTGCGTACTTCATTAATCTGAATAAATGCACCATCTTTTCTTAGTAAATTGCAGTAAATTGAGGACGAACAAATTAGACAAAACATTCGTTCCATGTCCATGCTTAGCTTAATTATGACTTATGAGCGCAACCCGGCCGTATGATTTGTATTTATTTCCCAACTGTTGATCGAGTCACTACTAGTAGCTACAACATTAAACAATCCTTCAAATTAAATGGGCTACAGTAGCGGTATTAAACTGATGATCCTGCTGTGGCCCAACCCAACAGCGGAATGAATTACATTTGTGTTGGCTCCATCAGCTTTATGGATATATGTACCCTGGGCGGCCCCAGATAACAGTACTAGGGTAGTTATCAGTCAGTCCATTCACTGCCGGAATCCTTAAATTTGCCGAACGTTTTTTATGTTTGTCGAGTGTATTTTTTCGGGCACTCGGCAAATAAGTTCTTTGTCGAGTGCTGCGCTAAAAATACTCGGCAAAAAAAACCACTCGGCAAAGAGGAGGTTTGCCGAGTGTCAAAAAAAAAACGCCCGGCAAAGAGGGGGTTTGCCGAGTGTTTTCTTTTTTGCACTCGACAAAGAAGTAAAATCTTTTTTCTAGGAAAGAAATAGAAGAAAAAAATGAAAAAAAAAACTTTACCGAGTGCCCAGATTTAGGACACTCGGCAAAGAAGTAAAAATCTTTTTTCTTGGAAAGAAGGAGAAGAAAAAAAATAATAAAAAAACATTGCTGAGTGTCCAGATCTAGGACACTCGGCAAACAAGTAAAATCTTTTTTCTGGGAAAGAAGAAAAAGAAAAAAAAGAAAAAAAACTTTGCCGAGTGCCTGGACACTCTGCAAAGAAGTAAAATATTTTTTCCCGCCGCACCGCCCTGCCTCCCTCCTCCTTTCCCTCACCTCCGTCCACCACAGCTCCCTCCTCCTTCCCCTTTCCCGCACCCGCCCCGCCCCGCAAGCTCCTCCCCCACCGAGCTGCCTCCCGCCGCCACCACTCCCGAGCTCGTCCTACTCCCTCCTCCCCCAAGCTCCTCCCCCATCGATGGCCGCGTCGCTCCTCCCTCGAGCTGCTTCACGGGCGGAGGTGATCCCCCGGCGGCCAGAGCACCCTTCTCCCCGACGTGCTCCATCGGTGCTCACTCCTCCCCCGAGCTGCTCCAACGGCGGCCGACGCGCCCTCCTCCCCTGAGCTGCTCCACCAGCGGCGGCGCAACCCTGGCGGCCAGCGCGCCCTCCTCCCCCATCTCCTTCTCCGATGACCGTGGTGGTCGGATCCGCGACCGTGGTGGCCGAATCTGCCGCTGGTGGGCGGATCCACGACCGTGGTGGCTGGATCCGCGCCCATGGTGGCCGGATTTGCCGTTGGTGTCCGAATCCGCGCCCATGGTGGCCGGATTCACCGGTGGTGGGGCCTGAGTGGAGCAGGCGGGCTCGACGGTCCCTCTCCATCTCTGCTCTCCATGCGGGCGGCGGCCTCGATGGCGGCGGCGGATCCAGCGGGCGCCCCTCCCCTCCCCTTTCTTCTTCCCCGGCGGCTTTGGTGGTGGTGGTGGTGGCCGGCGACGGTGGTGGTGGTGGTGGTGGCGGCGGCGGCGTGGTGGTGCTGCCGGTGACTTGTTTTTTTTTATTTTTTTCTGAAAAATGTTTGCCGAGTGTTTTTTTTGGACTCAGTATAGTCCTTGCCGAGTGCCCGACGATTGACACTCAGCAAAACAGTATTTGCCGATAAACGGTTTGCCGAGTGTCGTTTGCCGAGTGTAACATTCGGCAAACGGTTTGCCGAGTGTTTTTGCGGCTTGGCACTCGGCAAAGCTCCTGTATCGGGTAGTGATTGGTAGCAAGATTATCCTGCGTTTGCTGCATTTAGAGCATCTCGAAGAGACATTCTAAATTTCATGTTACATATCTTCATTTAGCTATCCACTTTGTAAAAATCCTTTCTCCATAATCCAGCACATTCCAACAGACTGGCCATATCTCCAAGAAAAAAGAATGGAGTTTGGGGCAACGCAAACATGGCACTCACAGTCAGCCTCACATACACTAAGATAGCAAGGCACGTTGGCTAGCCAAATTTAGCTACCGAGGCTCACAGGATAGCATGTCAAATGGGATAGCAATTGTGTTGGCTAGTCTATTAGAGGCCATTTTTCTAGAGCTTTAGCTAAAAATAACATTTGCATGTTAGATACAAATTTTGTAGGAGTTGCTCTGTTGCTTGTCGTCGAGGGCCGACGAGCATGCATGTATGCACCCTAAAAAAAAGGACCACTACCGATACTGTATCAAATGCAGGTTTGATCGAACAATCGAAAATTACTCCCTCGTTCTTCTGTTAGGCGCGTAGGAGTTTTTTTTTTCTAGAACATGCGCTGCACGTATTTTATTAAGAAGAAGTTTTCGAGTACAAACACCGGCATGTCATGGCGAGGTGCTAGGCGCCAACACACAATGACACAAACACAACGCTGCGTGTAGGAGTTTAATCTAGCTATATTTGTCAAACCTGCATTTGTTTGGTCGTTGTGCATGCTCCATTTGTGGTGGTGTAGCAGGCTCATCACCTCAAGAGCTATGCATGAACTTGCTTGTTGATTGGCCGTGGCTAGGCTAATAACCACCAAAAAATCATGCATGGGTCTTGTACAAGTAATGATCTACCTAGGTACTGATGGCGGAACGCCCTATATTGAAGCATAAATGAAAAAATTGATACGCCTTGTTACTATATGGATCCATGCATGCAAGTGTCTTGGACGACTCTTAGTATTCGTTTTTCTACCCTTCACGCCATATAAACTAAATCGGGCCGAACAGAGTAGATAGATAGATAGATATATTAGTAGTGTTTAATTCGAGGATAGATCATCAGTTGGTCGAAAACATGGATTTGTGAGAGTACTGCACTACAAGCAGTACACAATGTGTGTTAATGTGAAATTAATTTGTCTAGAGATATAGTGTGTGACATCACTCAACATGTGGCCCGTCGACGTGATTGCCTTATTATTACGTACGACGTTTAATTTTGGATCGGAGCAAGAACCCACGTGATCGCGTAATGAAGCATTATAATTATTGCGCCACTACATGCACGTAGTAGTACTCTCCTCGGTTGACAGAAATCAGTAGGAGTAGGACAACCATGCAGTTCGTCCCTTCCTTTGGCACTACCACAGAGCCCTCGCTCGACGATAGACGATCCGGTCCATCTCCATGCATGTCCTTTTTGTCCTCAGTGCAATTAGCGGTAGGGCACACACACATTTGCATGCATCTTAATAAAAACACTAGATGCGAAGTATCCAATGGACACTAAGATTCATCGAGCAGCATCAATGCTTTGCTATACTGCACGTACTTAGTCATAAATACAGATGACAGAAGAATTTAAAGATTGGTCCTCTAGATGTTTATTGGTATAATGTGTGTAGTATATTACCTCTATATCTAAAAAAGGGATGTAATTTTAGATTTGGTCTAAGTTAGAATGTTTATATTTAGTTCAGTTTAATTATAAAAAAATAGTTTCAACTAACATTTATGATAATATTCCATGAATTATACTTATTATTGGTATCATGATTATTAGCAATTTTTATAAACTTGTCAAACTCAAATCATTCGACTAAAACAGAGATATAATTATATATATATTTTTTGGACAAAGGGGTACTAATTAATTTAAACAACAAACTTAATAAATTAAACCAAGGCAACCTATCAGATCGGTCTAATCATTAATTTCTGCAAGACGCGTACTGAAGAGTGGGACCTAATAAAACCACAGTACGGATTTATAGTTAATTAATTATTAAGTGCCCTGTAACTTCAGGAGGTAGAAGAAGCATTGAAGCAGCACATAGCTGCGAGCCTGGTGACCTCGCGCGCGACTCTGCCCTTTTTTACTTGAGAAAATTTGCTCAGTTGCCATCAAAATCTATAATTCTTTCCTTATTGCCATAAAAAATAACAGCTTTTCTTATCCTGCCATCAATTTATGTTCTTTGTTTCCTCAACTGCCATTACCTGTGAACAAGAGCTCCATTCTGTTAGCAATCTTGTTAGACTGGATGGGGAAGACTAGTTTTACCCCTCCAAAAAAATTTGTCCAAGAATTTCTTGCATGCCATTGATGTCCAGAACCATATACCATATATCAGATAAAATGATAGAAACATAGATATGACAGCAACATAAATGTTATAGGAACATGTCAGACAACATTAAAGCAACATATTTTGAACACAGTCAACATGACATTAGGCATACACTATATTAGATGTTCATTGGTTCACCAAGCAAAGTAGCGGTTCATTGGTTCACATACCAAGCAAAAGAGCAAGTTCAACCAGCCATCATTGTCCATATAATCGCAACTAGGCTCATTCTCGCTAAGCAAAATAAGCAGCCATAAGTTTGCATAGCAAGCAAAATAAGGCAGCTTGCACTACTTAACATCACAAGCCACATAGATGATATGCATGAACTACAAATTAAGATCTGGAAGTTTCCTCTTGCTTCTAGTGTGTGCAGCAGGGCTTTGGTTTAGAGGAGTCTTGCTTCTAGTCGCCATAGTTGGACTATCTGGTGGCACTGGAACCATCTTTTTCTTCTTCTTCACATGTGCATTGGCCTTTCTTTTATCCTTTTTCTGTTCTGTAGACGTGGATGTGGAAGGTGGTGGTATTGTTTCACCTAAAGACATGAAAGGGTAATCAATGGCAAGCGGATCATGTTGGTTTGAGCCACTTCCTAGACCTGCATGTGAGAGAGTTTTACAATTTCAAAGGATAATATTGAGAATGTTGTGACCAGAACATTAACTTTATAATTTGAGCGTATAATATTGAGAATACTATAATCAAGAACATGAGTTTTGCAATTTCAACATACCTAAGAGAGTTTCCAGAACCTAAGGTATCTGAAGCACCTTGGCTTGTAACACAAAAAAGATACATTTTAAGAAAAACAACTAAGAATATAATATATGATGAGATCTGTAAAAATGTACACAGAAGGTCTGCATCTAAGCATATGTAAGGAAAATGCAAACTAGTTATGCATGTAAGCATATGTTGTTGAATTTCATTTGTACGAGGTAGAGTGTCAATTCTGTACAGAGGCATACCTAGAAGGAAATTGCATTGTTGTAGGTCCTTGCTTGAACTAGGACAATACTACTCTCACATGATGGTTCAACTGTCTTCTTCCTCCTCTTCGGTTCCCTCTGCATTTCATGAATCACATCCAATATTAAAAGGCGGCAATATGAAATTAATAACAAGTGTCAAAAAAAATTAAAGATGAGCAATGACAGCATGCTTACTTCTCAGCTAGCATGGTTGTTATATCATCAGGGTCACCATACTTGCAGTTATACCAGCGGTGGCCATATTCCCTTGCAGATGGGGCACTGATGTGACCCTTTCTGCTTTGTCATGCTGCTACCACCCTCAGTACATCATTTCTTTCTCTCTTTCTACCTTCTACCAGCCGTAGGTTTTAGAAGCGGTGGCTCCATGAAGAAACCATGGTTAGATTTCGGCCACTGAGACTTGTCAGGCATGATAGGTATAAGGGCCTCATATGCTGCTCTAAATTTCTCAACTAGAATAATACATGTCAACATGTTTCTCCAATTGATCTGGAAGAGATGTGATGAATGCAATAGCGTGTTTACAAGGAATCCCCGAAACTTCCCATTTCCTACATGTACAGGTTCTTGCATCTAGGTTGACAACACATTTGAAGCCACTGCCACCCTTCACAGATACCTCTGCTACGGATATCCCCACATCTCTGTACATCCATATCCAAGTTCCTGCTTTGCTCCTTCAACATCTTGAAGATGTGTGGCAGAATGATCCCTTGAATCTTTCTTGAGATTGTTCTCCTAACATCCCACTTATCCATAACAAGTTGCCTGATCTTGTCCATAAGGTCATCCAAATTCAGACCTTTGTACTTCTTGATCCAATTGTTGAAGCACTCTGACTAAATTGTTGGTCACATAGTCGACTTTGTAATGTGTCCAGAACTGACTTCTTGTCCATATCTTAGTATGCCATTGCCTTATATAAGCCATTGCTTCTAGTTTAGCATCTTCCATTGCTTTCCAATGCTTCTCAAAAAAGTAGGGGCTCCATGAATATGCTGCGTGCCAAAGATGGTCCTCAAATATCTTCCCGTTGTACCTTTTCTTGAAGTTTGACACCAAATGCAACATGCACTCTCTATGTTCTGCATTTGGGAACACTTCCTTCACTCCTGCCATCACTCCTTGACTAGCATCTGTATAGATAGCTAAGCCTGCAGGAGCTCCAATGGCATCTCTAAGCCTTTGCATAAACCAAATCCAATTTTCATTTGTTTCTAAGTCTATCACTCCAATAGCAACTAGATACATCCAATTGTGCCCGTCAACAGCTATTGCACATGCTAGCTTACCCCCTAAACTTTCCCTGTCAAAACAGTGCTATCTATGGCCAAGTATGGTCTGCATCCTTTTAGAAAACCATATATGCATGGTTTCATAGTAAAGAACCTATTAAATCTGATTTGATCAGCAATTTTGTGGTGGATCTATGACTACAAAGCTTCCAGGGCTGCACCTTTCAACCTCTGCCTTAAACCTATATAGGTTATCAAAGCTACTGTCCCAACTACCAAATAGCTTGTTTATCAGCTAGCTTCGTACCATCATACACTCTTTGGTAAGGTACATCTACCTTGTGCTTATCCTTTATCCACCTCACCAATTCTTTAGCTCCCACGCTTGCATCTTCTGCGATCCAATCCTTGACTTATTCACACACCCAGAATTTGGTTGCATTTGTCACTACCTTACTCCTTGCACTATGACAGGTATGTTTATGTGGGTTCCTATTCACCTGCATATACATTTCAACAAATTGAACAAATATTTTTAGGGGGCAGCTAAATACAGCACTCTTCCTTGAACTTGCAAAATAGAGCACACAATAAAAAGAATCCAATTGGACAAACGTTACCTTTAATGTAATGTTGTCCTTCATTGTACGAGCATGTAATCTCCATCTACATCCTTCATCTTTCTTTCTTGAACAATATACCCTCACTCTCCCTGGGTCACTCTTTTCGATGTTAAACTCAAATTCATGTTTAATAGCCTGCTGAGAAAGTGCTAACCTAAACTCACGCATGTTGGGATATATGTTGCCTACACACATTGGAGGATTGTTTTTTGTCATAAGCTAAAACTGGTGTAGGTGGCAGAGGATCTTTCCCAACTAGACCATCCCCTTCCTCATACTCTTCATCAGACTCAGAGTCACTACTCTCAATATGATCATTAGCAGGCTCATTTGTGCTAGGTTTACCAATGGATCTGGTATTCAGCTTCATCATCAATACCCACATGTTCATTATGTGGCTTAGGATTTGCAAGAATACCATCATGAACAAGAATATCATCATCAGCAGGGTCATTTGTGCTAGGTTGGCTTGAAGGCATAGTGGACTGGCTTGCTTGAGGTATAACTAGACAAGCCACAGATGGAGTACTTGGGATATCAAGGACCTCTGAATTTTCAGAAGTATAAGGCTCAGGGATAGGCACAACATCTTCGGGTTCAGTGTATGTAATGGTCATGCGAACTACCTTTCTATGAACATGTTTGTTGAACATTGCAAGAAGTTCTTGATCTGTTGTGACTTGAGGGAAGATCTTTTGGAGTTCATCATAGTAAAAAATAGATACTACTTCATTATAGCCATGTGGATATGCATCGACAATTTCTTCAACAAGATCCATAAAATTGCATCCATCAACATCAACAACCTTGGAGATATGAAAGCATGCAAACTCATTCCTACGCTTTTTAGGATTCCTAGAAAGTCTGATTTTCAGCAGGTAGCTGGACTCAGGGTCCATCCTGCGAATCAATATGCTATCAAAACTATGCACACCCATCAAAGTCTACTCATTCATGCTCCTAATCTTCTAATCGACAAGAGATAAGAAGAGAAAAGGAAGAGCAAAAGCAATTACCCTGAATGAATGCAGGATGTGTCGGGGCTATGTACCGGCGTTGCCATGCCTCCTCAGACCATGTGCACTGAGGAGGGGCGGTCGATTGGGCTAGAGGAGAGGCGTCTCGGCGTCGGTCGACGTCCGACTGGCGACGGGTGGTAGCTTCCCGGTGGGTCGACGTCCGATTGGTGGCGTCTGTTCGGTGGTGGGTCGGTGGGCGGCGGCGGCGACGCTGCCCGATCCTGCGGGAAGCGCCGGTGGCAGCGCCTGGCCCCGTGAGTGGCGACGGCGCCCGGCCGCACGGGCGCGTGGAGCTCCGGCGCGGGGCGTGGAGCTCAGGCACGGGATCACCGGCTGCGCACGGGTCGGGTGCGAGCTAGGGTCCTCGGGATTTTTTTCGTGTGTGAGCACTGGATTGAGCCGAATCGTTTTGGTTGGGAAGGGATCGGCCACCGCTTTCATCTGGGATGGGTAGGGGCAAAAGCGTACACCGCTGTCAAGTGAACACGGAGACCATGGCCACGCCGTCTGCTTAGTGGCACTTATGGAAACAAACTATGTAAACAGATGGCAGTTAAGGAAACAAACCTCGTATACGTAACTGTAATGGCAGTTGAGGAAACAAAAAACACAAATTGATGGTAGATAAGGAAAGCTATTATTTTTTATGGCAATGAGGAAAGCAGTATAGAATTTGATGGCAATGAACAAATTTTCTCTTTTTACTTCTTATATATAGGATGCATCTATGGAGTGATTTACATACATCTTTGTACTAACTGTGCAGTAAATGTGTGCGGCCACAAGTTGGATTGCAATAATGTAGGGTGTCTGAGTGTTCATATAAAATTCTTCTGACCCCTAGGGCGCCGCTAAGTGCAGCTCTAACAATTGGCTTTTAAGTTAATCATTTTTCTCATATTTTAATAGAAGAGAGAGAAAAGCTAGCTCTTGATCCAGAGCTAAGCTCTTTCACACATTTTAAAGTTGTGTGAGGGTGTCATGTGGGGCTATCCATGTTAAAAGCTAGTATGTGCTAAAAGTTAGCACTATTGGGGAAATTGGCCTAGAGCTAGTAACTAGCTCTAACCATTGCGGGTGCCCCAAAACGTGTTGTATTAAACATTTTTTCCTACTTTAATATATATAAAGACGTATAAACACTTTGTGTGATCGAGAAAAAATACTGTACCATGTAGCTTTAGCTATTACATACAGTAGGTTAGCCCAGACCCCAAGATCAGATATGAACTCTAGATTAATAAAGGAAAAGGTGTCCTACAATATCCCACATAAAATAGGACACGCTGATGAGCCGCAAAAGGAAATTGAAATTCTGTCGGAACAATGTTTTTCAACCAGAAAGGTGTCATACAATATCTCGTTCGGCTTACCCCATATTCGGCTTGATTGGCTTCTTTTTTCAGTCGGAACAGTGTTTTTCTCTCATAATAATTCAGCCGAAATAGTGTTTTTCAGCCAGTTTCAGCCAAAATTCTACCAGCCGAACGGACCCGGTGGCCACATGCATGCATATACGCACATACATACACGTACATTTAGGTTAGGAAATCATCAATTTAATCGGGGCCAGAGACAAGAGTTGTAAAGTTGATGACATATATATCCATCCATGTACAGTATTAGTGTATAGTAGTAAAAGTTAATTAGAGGCTTTGTCCTTATAATTGACCACAGTGTCTGTCAGTGACTCAGCGACGGTGTCGTCCTTGCTTGATGCATGCGTGGATCACCGACGACTATGTCGTACATGCTGCATGCTCACGTACGCTTGCATGCATGCATGCGGCGACGTTAATTCGACTGTTCGTACATTATACTCCATAGTACTACGCGGCATATACAGATGCGACGCTCATACGTACCGGCGGATCATCCACCCACCCATCGTCCTCTCCCATCAGTAAATACGTACGTAGATCATATCATAGATCGATTCGACGCAGCCGCAGGACCATCCCGCGGGCCGGTCTCTCGCTCGCTCGCTAGGCCCATTCATTCCCTACGACAACATCGACGTATGCATGTCGTTAACCGTCCAGCATCGTTTGCTGTTTCAAAATGCATGCATGGCATAGCTACCTCTTCTATCTAGACTCTCAGCAAGTCTGAACACGTCCGTCCTCCGTGAAACCTGCATCGATATATATATACACACGATACGAACGACCATGCATATCACAGTACGATATATATATACCGAAAACAGTAGAATTGCCGAGTATCTGAGGGTTTGCCGAGTGCATTTCAACGAACACTTGGCAAACATCCTATTTACCTAGTGTTTTTAATTAAACACTCGGCAAATATATAGTACTCGGCAAAATCCAACTTTGCCAAGTGTCTAATAAAAAACACTAGACAAACTACAACGAAACACTCGACAAACACAGACACTTGGCAAAGTAGAGGCATGTGCGCTGGGCGTGCGGCGGCCGTTGGGTGCGCCGTCCTGCCGTTATAACTTTACCAAGTGTCCATTAGAGACACTCGGCAAAGACAGGGTTTGCCGAGTGTTTTTTATTGACACTCGGCAAACTGATATTTTTACCGAGTGTTTTTATTTGACACTCGGCAAAATAATATTTTTGTTGAGTGTTTTTTATTGGTACTCGGTAAAATAATAATTTTTTTTCTCTTCTGTCCTCCAAACTTTTTCTACTCTCCACATACAACATGTGGTACTACATGTTAAAATTTGGCATATTTCTCGATCTGTTTGCTATATTTAATTAATTAATTGCATTTAGAGAATTTTTTTGTTTAAGTCAAATTTGAACCGCAAGTGATTCAAATAATGAAATAAATTGAGTCGAGAAATCATATTCATGTTATTGAGTCCATTTTGGGGCCTTACTCGGGAAATGAAAAGAATTTTCGAACATTTTGTTCAGGAAACACGACCACGAACGTGTGGCCGAATGATTTTTAAATTCTAAAAAAAGCAAATCAAGTCTGAAAATCACGAGATTTGTCAAAATTTCATGATATCATACGTGGAGACTGTGAAAAAAAATTGAGAAGGTTTCGCACAATTTGTCACGTACGACCTTTATAAACCGAAACATCTCCGAAGAAGAATCATAGCGTTGAGAAGGATCCAGTAAGATTTGGAGTCAAAGTGACAGTCGAATTGGGGTTTGACTTCAAAAGTTTTTGTATAGGCAATAGACAACATAGATTGGTTCACGTCAAATTTTGGTAATTTTTCGTATCCTTTTGATAATTTTAATTTATTAACCGTAATTATAGAATTTTAATTGATATAAATTGAATTTGAGCTATAACTGCATGAAATAATGGATTAATATTCGTAGAAAAATCAAATATGCATTGTTGAGTGAATTTGACAAGGTATTTTTAAATTACATCGTAACAAATTTAGTAGAACACGCTATGAAGATGAAGGACGGAGGAGCATCAAATATAAACTTTTTTGCTGAGTGTTTTATACCCGACACTCGGCGAAAAGAATAGTTGCCGAGTGTCATATAGGGGACACTCGGCAAATTCGTCGACCCGGCCCTACTACACAGTATCGAGCCGTAATGAAAATAAAAAAACAATGCCGAGTGTCCCAGATCTTGGCACTTGGCATACTCCTTCATATGCCCCTAGCGGCCCGCACCCCCGGCCCTCACCCTTGCGCACACAACACGCCGCACCGCACCGCACGCTACACCGACGCCTCCCCCCCCCCCACCGCGCCCCGCCACCGCACCGCACCGCACCGCACGCCGTCACCCCCGCCCCACCATGCCCCGCCGCGCTCGACCCTTCACACACACGCCGCGCCGCACGCCGCCACCCCCAGCTGCCTCCCCGCCCCACTGCGCCCCGCCACCGACGCGACATCGCTGCCCCGCCCTGGCGCGCCCGCCCCTGGTGCGTCCCGCCGCCGGCGCGGCCCGCCCCCGGCCTCCGGCTCCCCGCAGTATCCCTCTGCCCCGGTAAGTTCATTCAATTACAGTACCTATCATTCTTTTTTTGTGCTGTTTACAGTACCAATTTAGGTCATAGTCAACATCTTGCGATCTAAATATTTAGTGTCATAGAGCATTAAGGAAACAAATTTAGTAGTCTTCCAACAATAAAGCAGTAGCTTTCAGAGGGTCCGCTAGAGAAATTACAGTACCATTAGTTAAACCTAAGCAAACTTGTAATGTCTGGTGAATGAAACGAATTATTAGTGGAGCCATGGAAAGTGAATAGAACAAAAGTTGGCACACAGGCAATCATGACATATATTGAAATGAAAGCCTTATTGAGCGCCGATTTGACATCCATGGACTGATAGGGACGACTTCTTTAGTAGCTCACAGGCGAAACCCTTGTTGGAAAACGGTGTCATTAGCTGCAACTGCAAACAATGAGCAGTGCAAAAGCTATTAGTACCAGGTGATTTGTAGTTTAAAACAAAACACCGCACAAAGCTACCAGCTACACAAGCTATTAGTACAGTACATAAGAAAATGACGAGGGTGGAAGACAATAGAACATATTTAACTCCTAGTTAGAATTACTAAGACAATTATAAGAGTGTAACTTAAGTAAACTGATACATTTTGATAGAATGAAATGTCCTGGCTACATGAACAGTACCACTAGGGACCAACGCCTGCTGCGAGGCTTCATAGTTTATGGCAAACATGAAATAAGTAAATTAATCCATTTTCACTGAATAAAATCTCAAGGCAAGTTTGAAATAAGTAAATTAATCCGTTTTTGAGAGAATGAAATCTCATGGCAACATGACCGGTGCCTGCCGGGAGGCTTACTGTCTAGCCACTTCTTCCAGCTAGAATTACTAAGACAAATAGAGGATTGTATGATACATATAAGTCCACTAATGATCATGGCATACGTTGTAGCTGGAACAGATAGTGCACATGCAAATGTTAGCAATCTAAACATGCACTGACTATATACGTGTCTCAACTTGTAGGTTTTTGCCGCCGCTCCCTGCCCCGTCCTGTCGCCTGGTTCCACCTTGCCCTCTTGCCACCCCACAACTTCGAGTTGCCGTGTTTTTGCAAGGTATAAGATGTGCATGTGGTTGTCGGCCATCGTGCTGTTTGTTTGGTGTGGATGTGGTTGTCGGCCATCGTGTCATTTTATTTTTGCAGTTTTGGAAGCCTCCCCGTGCAGGGGAGGTGCTGCCGAAATTTAGATTTGACACTACTACGTTCCTTTTATTGCAGGAGAGGCTATTGCAACATCCTCAACTCGTCACTTTGCAGGACAACAAGGTGAGGCACAAAAGACCCTTCTTTCCATATCATGTTCGTATATCACGTAACCTAGCTAGGCGTCTCCCATTCAAAAGAGATACGGTTGGAAATATGCAGATCTTTGCATATCTATAACCGTATCTATTTCAAATTGTCCATATTTTTTGGACAGCCCGAGGATATGTAGATGCGGTTAGTTTCCATGCTCTACTCCGATCCGTGATAGAGTTTCGGCAGCATCTCCCTATTGTTCTCCGGATACACAATCTCCCTTCCAGGACGTGTATTTGGAGAACAGCGGGGAGGTGCTGTCGAAATTCTGTCTCGGATAGGAGTAGAGCATGGAAACTAACTCCATCTATACATCCTCGGGTGGGATTAGGACCTATCTTCACCTATTAGATAGTATAGGAACGTGTAGATGCAACATAATTTTTTATATTACTCGCTGATATGCTAGAGGATGGATGACCGTGAGTGGATGTACACGGGCCGCTTTAGTCAAAGTTCGTGGACCGAAGAATGGATTGACAAGACCGATGCTTTCTTGGAACGGGCATTTACAAGGGTTAAAGGAGCTAGTGTCACTTGGTGTCCCTGCAGCAAATGTGCTAATACGCGTCGGCAAACTAAGTTGGTCATGGGTAAACATCTTTGTAAGAATGGATTTATGGCAGACTATACCAGGTGGATCTACCATGGTGAAGCCGATCGTGGGAGAGACGAGGTTGTGAGACAACGCATCAAGGAATATGATGGGGATGCCGGGGTAGGAGACATGTTAAATGACTATCATGAAGCACACTTCAATGAAGGACGTAGGGAGGAGGAGCCAGAGGCTACCGTAAAGGCGTATTACAACATGTTGTATGCGGCACAACAACCCCTTCATGGGTATTCTAAGGTTTCTCAACTGGATGCCATTGCACTCCTAATGGCCGTGAAGTCCCAGTTTAGCTTGAGTCGAGACACCTTCGATGTTATGCTCACAGTTGTTGGCAGCCTGCTCCCGGATGGTCACATCTTGCCAAAGAGCATGTATGAGGCACAGAAACTCCGTCATGCACTTAAGATGCCATACGAGCAGATACAAGCTTGTTCGAAGGGGTGCATCTTATTTAGGAAAGAGTATGCGGAAGAAAAGTACTATGTGAAGTGCGAATCGTCTAGGTTCCTGGAGGTAGACTCTGGTGATGGTTAGAAGAGGCAGCTCGCAATCCCCATGAAGATCCTATGGTACCTTCCTTTCATACCGAGGATCCAATGGCTTTACATGACTGAGGAATCCACGAAACAGATGACATGGCACAAAAATAGATGTCAATACAATCCTAAGATGGTACACCCATCCGATGGTGAAGCCAGGACAAGGTTTGATGAGATTCATCATGAGAAAGCTCTAGAGGCTCGTAATGTACGTGTTGCGCCAGCAACAGATGGGTTCAATCCTTATGGAATGGTGGCTGCATCGTACACCTGTTGGCCCATGTTTGTTATCCCCCTCAATCTCCCCCCTAGCGCCCTCTTTCAACGACAGAACATATTATTGTCGTTTATAATTCCATAACACCCGGGGAATAATATGAGTGTGTACATGGAGCCTCTGATTGATGATTTGGTCCATGCTTGGGAGGAAGGGGTATGGACATACGATCGAGCTACAAAGACAAACTTCAAGATGCATGTTTGGTACTAGTACTCCCTGCATGACTTGATGGCATATGGGATTTTCTGCTGCTGGTGTGTTCACGGGAGGTTCCCATGCCCGGTATGCAAGGCTTCTCTGATGTTCATTTGGTTGACGAAGGGTGGCAAGTATTCTTCGTTCGACAAACATCGACAATTCCTCCCTCCTGACCATCCATTCAGACTAGACATCAAGAACTTTTACGAAAGATGTCGTAGTTCAAGACCCTGCACCGTAGATGATGACAGGAGCCGCGGTTCATGCTCAGTTAGACGCTCTCGAGGTTAATAAACAAGAAGGTGGTTTTGTGGGATATGGCGAGTAACATGCCTGAACTCAGAAGTCATGCTTGTGGAACCTCCCCTATTTTGATGATCTTCTTCTTCCACATAACATTGATGTAATGCACATTGAAAAGAATATCGCCGAGGCAATTTTTGGTACAATCATCGACATTCCTGATAAGACAAAAGATAATGTTAAGGCTAGAGTGGATCAAACGAGGTTATGCGACAGACCAAAGCTGAACATGGCGCCTCCCAGAGCCAGCAAGTCATGGAGAAAGCCTAAGGCCGATTTTGTCCTGATGAGGGCCCAAAGGAGGGAGGTACTAGAATGGTTCCAAACGTTAATGTTCCCTAATGGGTATGCAACAAATCTAAAGAGGGGAGTGAACTTAGCTACTATGCGAATCAACGGGCTCAAGAGTCATGATCACCACATATGGCTTGAGCGCCTACTTCCGGTGATGGTTCGAGGCTATGTCCATGAGCATGTCTGGCAGGTGCTAGCGGAGTTGAGCAATTTCTTCCACCAGCTATGTGCCAAGGAGTTATCTCGTACCGTGGTTGCAGAAATGGAAAGAATGGCGCCTATGTTGCTCTATAAGTTGGAGAAGATTTTTCCACCTGGCTTCTTCAATTTGATGCAGCATATGATTCCGCACCTCCTGTATGAAGCATGAATGGGGGGGCCTATGTAGGGCCATTGGTGCTATTCAATTGAGAGATGTCAAAACGTTCTTCGAACTAAATGTAAAAATAAATGCAAAATTGAAGCATCTATTGCAGAGGCATACATTCTGGAGGAGGTGTCAAACTTCACAATAAAATACTATACTGACAACCTTCCTCGCGTGCATAATCCACCCCCTCGTTACAATGCCGATGAAGATGAATCGAGCCTTAGCATTTTCCAAGGACAACTCGGAAGTGCAAGTGGTGCGACCCACAAGACCTTGAAACACGAAGAGTGGCGCACTATCGTGTTGTATGTGTTGACCAACCTATCCAAAGTGGAGCCGTACATGCTATAAGTTCTCAACAAACTTGTTCTCAAGTAGTCACTATTCTATGTCCAACTCCCATGTTTCTCATTGGTACAGGGAATTTCATCGTCAATTATGGCGTGAGTCAAGGGAACCTACCCCGTAGGAAGCTAAGACCCTTCTCAAAGAGGGTGTGGGAAATGGAATGCCCGATTTCATTTCTTGGTTCAAACAGAAGGTACAGTCCAATTTAGCTCGTACTTAGTTTGACATTACAAGTTGCTCATACATACGAATAATATAACGAACCACCCTGCTTGAACTTGTAGGGCCAAACTGATGCGTCTATGAGTGTTGAGTTGAGACAGGTTGCCGATGGTTATGCCTATAGGGTTAAGTCATTTACCGGTTATGACGTGAATGACTATCGCTTTCACACAACAAGCCACGAGCAGAGTCGGCCCAATCAAAGAACCACAAATACCAGAGTTTTTATGCTAGGCTTTGATGGGGTCGAGTACTATGGAAGAATTGAAGAAATATACGAACTCATGTTTCATGGTTGCAAACCTCTTAATCCAGTCATATTCAAATACCATTGGTTTGATCCATCAGTAGTGAGACGGACCCCTAATCTTGGGCTAGTCGAAATTTGACAATCATCCGTCTTACCAGGAGATGATGTCTATATTGTGGCTCAACAGGCCACGCAAGTTTATTATCTCTCAAACCTGTGCCAAACCGACGACCGTCTTAATGGTTGGGATGTTGTGTATAAGGTATCGCCACATGATAAACTACCTATACCAAACAATGAAGATTACAACATAGACCCCAACACATATGATGGAGAGTTCTTCCAAGAAGATGGGCTCAAAGGGAGTTTTAAGATAGACTTAACCGAAGCGATCGGAATGGAAGTAGACAATGAAAGGGTTGCGGACGAGGATGCTGGAGAGGAGGTTTAGAATGTGAAGGACTTAGAATTACTTCAGTGATTACATCTAGGCAATGACAGTGATGACGACATTCCCGATCATGATGATTATATCGACACGCGTGATAGTGATGATGAGACTTATGATCTAGCTAATCCCGATCATGATGATTATTTCTAATACATGTATGAGCCGTACTAATTTATTTATTATTTGTCATATCTTTCTAAGTATGTTTTGTTTATCTATGCTGATTGGTTTACTCTTTAATTGCAGGTGATTGAACAATGGTGGGCGGTATGAGGAAGATCGCGGCGCTTTATGGAAAGATTAGAGCTTTAGGGTCAGCTTCAGGGAGGGGTCGAGGCAAGGGTGGAGGGAAGGGTAAAGGGAAGGGTAAAGGGGCGAGGCCCCCATCGCCTGTAGCTCCCTCGTCGTCGTCTGAGGAGGTACCTTCCGCCCACACCGCTGGTGACGAGGAGGTACCTTCCGTGCATGCCTCTGGTGATGAGGAGGAGGTATAGGAGGAGCAGGAGCAGGTGGAGGAGGCAGTGGGTTCCCAGGTCTGGTTGCGAGGTCCCTTGACCCTCCCGAGGCGACCGATACCTCTTGAGAGGCGCTCGATGATTCGACCCTCTGGTAAAAAGTAAGTGACTTTAGATGTTCTTAATAATTTTTCATTTGATATGTTGAAAATTACAATGGAAACTAATAATTTATCTTAACCACTTGGGCAGGACTTGGATTAAGGTCAGTGGGGGTGATCACAATCGCAAGGTCAACGGCATCCTTGGCCTTTTATGCAGGCTACACTTCCTTGGCTTAGTGCAATTCCACGAAGAGCTACAGCTGGCCTACATGTGGGACCACTACGTCACCGCCCTCGACGCCACTGATCGTGACAGCAGGGTATTCCCCAACAAGGCGGAGCGGGTGAAGGGCGAGTTGTGGGTAAGTATTCCTCGCACTACATTGCTCTATACATCACATTCACTGGACATTCTTGAAGTAATGATTGTATACATCGCGTCTATATGTAGGACTTCTACAAATGCCAGGAGGGGTACAAGGCCAAGGCGGCCTCCATCTCTAAAGATGCCGCCAAGAAGCTCGTGAAGGACATGCAGGCGCGCGTCCAGGCTATCATCGACTACTATGCTCAACACAGAGGGATGAAGGTTAAAAAAGAAGAGGCAAGAACAATGAACCTGACCCAGGAACAATTCTTGCAGGTAAAGAACATTAATACTTACTTTTTATTAGATTAATTATGCTTAATTTCATTTTTTTCATGTCATACACTTGATCACGTAGGTGCCTCCGTACTGGTGCGCCCAGCATGCCCAGTGCTGGGAATACATGGTGGACAAGTGGTTGGAGTCGGGTGGGTGGAGACGCACACCATTTGCCGGGATCGGCGTTTGCTGATGCCACGTGCATCACACCATCAAGGCAGCCTGAGCCTCGACAAATACAGGGAAAAATGGGTACGCAAATTCATTTCTTTATTCTAACACTCAATTCTGCATAATTTCTAATCATTTTGCATTTTTGCCGCAGTCGTCGTCACATGATGGCTAGCCTTGCTCCCAGTTCAAGGCATGGGTTCTATCCAAAAAGGGCAAGGTGACGGCAAACATCGACTTCAACCCGGAGGATCCGCCCGAGGCGTACAGCGATCCCAGCATCCACAGCCACATCAGTGAGTACACAACGATGACAAGGCAGGTTCATGGGCCACAGTTTGATCCGAGCACCCAGGATCTTGATGGAGAAATCGTGATGAGGGTGGGAGGAGGCAAGAAGCATGGCCAGTACTGGATTGACGACAGTACAATCGACACGGCCTCTACTCCTACTCTCTCCCAGATCTGAGCAAGGAGCACGAGCTCGAGCCCAGCGATACGCCCACGGCCAACCGCTACATAGTTCCAGATGGAGGCTCTCTAGGTTATTTTTGTTTTATTCATCGTTCGTTGATTGTTACGTACTTTATCTTTGCATTGTAACATTGGGATTAAATGTTATAGGCCCGGGTGGAAGCAGAAACAAAGCAACGGGAGGAGATGGAGGTGAGGATGGCGGAGATGATTCAGTAGGTGGCGGCCGAGTGGCGGAACATGGAGGAAGTACAACGGCGGACGATGCAGAGGATAGAGGAAAAAAATTGGTTGAGCATGGAATAAATATTCTAATACATGCAGAATTTTGCATCGAGTATGGGTCAAGCTTTGCCACCACCACCGGTGCTATTCCCTCCACCTCAGCCACCCACAACTACTCCTGTGAGTCACTTGACACCTTATACTGCTGATTGAATACTTTGACTTAGAGAACTTTAGATGTTAGCCTCAAGACCCGGACTTAGAGAATTAGGGTGCTGCATGCTTACTCATCATCACACAAAAGCATGATCCAAATGGAATGCATGCTAGCTTTGCTAGAAGCTGGACCAGCTAGCTAGCTATGCTGATATAGCTCATGAGTCATGATGTAAGAGTCAATGCTAGCTTTTGTGGGTAGAGAGTGTACATACTACTGGCCTAGTTAACAAACAAAAAAAATACTCTAGTAATTTAGTACCTGGATCTGGATAGCATGATGGTGAGAGGAGAAAGTGTTGGGTGGATAGCTGGTTGGGATCTACTGACCATCTTCAGACAAAGCAGCTAAAGCAGTAGCAGCAGATGGTGGCAGCAGGAAACACGCTGCAAGTGCCTCGTGCCTCAGCGCTACCGTCATGTTGACCTTGGCCATCTCCACCAGATCTCCCAGCTGGTATGCAGTGCTGCTATCGCTGCTCCTGCTGCTGCTGCCGTTCCTTGGGATCACCATTGCTGTGAAGATTGTCAGGCACAGGAACAGCAGGAACCCTATCAAATGCCTGCCAGCAGAATAGATCGATGTCAGGTAAATATATACCTGCAGTGTTGTGGATGGAGAAGATGCCGAGGATGGTCTCCTTCATCGGCATTGTTGTAGTAGTCATGCCTGCAGCACAAATTATTTAAGAGAAAATTTTAGCCAAAAACTAGCAACTCATGCTTGACATTAATTTCAGTAAGGGAGAAGCATTTTGCTTTCCTCCAAGTATGGCTCCCTGAATTAGAATATGCTTATCAGTAAACAAATCTGTACTGGGAAAAGGTAAAGTGGTTTGATTACATAGCATTCAGTCTGAGCTAGGTGGTTCAAAGAGTTCTAGGAATTTACACTAGTTACCTGTATTTAGGTTTGCTTGGGGGTTCTACCACTGGCAGTGTATTCTCCATATTTGCGGCATCCACCTTGTCCTCAACAGTAGCAGCCACAGGAGCCTCAACCTTCTTTACTGGTGCCTGGCTAGATTCCTCTGGACACATAAACCAAATAACAGGGCAGACAGTATGAGATGATTGAACTGAAACATAATTATTCTCCAGTACACAAGGCTGCTGCAAACATTTCCCAGGCAAGGTAGCTAATTGGACACATATCATTAGAAAATAGCATGCGCCACATTGCCTGATGCATAGGAAGAACCCAACTCAAGTGCAGCCTTTGCAGTTTGGTATTCTTCAAGCATAATGCATGCAGCACTGTAAACAAGAAATAACGTAGTACATAGATAAAAAATGAGCAGAAGGAATTATGGGAGTGTTAATCTATTATCATTTTCCTGCAACTTAAAAAGGAAGCTAACACTGTTTCGAATACTTCTCTTTTGTGCATAATCAATCGGCCGCATCAAATAATCAGTCTCAAGACCCGGATTTGTCGCAGAGGTTCCAAGGGCCTCCGTAGTGATTACATTTGCATTTGTGGCTTATTGTGACTTAGTTGTGACTTGTGATGATGGTTTATTGTAAATTGTGATGATGGTTTATTGTGACTTGTGATGATGGTTTATTGTGAATTATGATGATGGTTTATTATACCTGTGACATATAATTATGCATGTGATGATGTTTTATTACGAATTGTGATGGTTTATTGTGAATTGAGAGGGGTCCGTTATACGTGACAGATTAGTAAAAAGTCTTGGTCGCTTTGCCGAGTGTAACACTCGACAAAGAGAGGAGTTGCCGAGTGTCAAGGCAAAACACTCGGCGGAGAGGCCATTTTCTGTTATCTGGGAACCTTCTTTGCCGAGTGTATTCTAATGGACACTCGGCAAAGTGACCATAAAATCTGGTCGTTGCGCGCTTGTTTGCCGAGTGTTTTGAGCTGAACACTCGGCAAAGTTTAGAAACTTTGCCAAGTGTTTTCGGCTTGACACTCGGCAAAGTTGAGAAACTTTGCCGAGTGTTTTAGTCCTGATACTTGGCAAACTTGAGAAACTTTGTCGAGTGTTTTTCCATCGTGCACTTGGTAAAATCGCCGTCATCGTGCCATCCCGTTAACATTTTTTGCCGAGAGTTTATTTTTGCCGAGTGTTTATTGACACTCGGCAAACTAGTTGTCGAGTGCTCGATAAAAAACACTCGACAAACTACTGTTGGCCGATAAATTAATGCCATATGTTGTATGCCGAGTGTTACACTCGGCAAAGCATTTGCCGAGTGTTTTTGGGCCTTTGCCGAGTGCCCGGCAAAGCTACTGTATCCCGTAGTGTGTGTGTATATATATATATATAGAGAGAGAGTATATTCAGTAGCCAACTACAAAATAAGTTATTCTGTAGCCACCTTTATTTACGATAATTTTATATACTAATTTATGATAATGTTAATATATATTTACGATAGTTGGTTTACTATAACACGTGGGGATATTTACTATAACGTTGTATTAAACTACTATATATATATATATATATATATATATATATATATATATATATATATATATATATATATATAACTACTACCCTGTAGCTGGCTATAAAATAACTTATTCTGTAGCCACTTTGAGTTACGTTAATCTACCCCACCTTATAATACACCAGTTAGAATAAATCTACAGCCACACAACAAATGTCTGCTCCACAGTCATGACCTATGCTACATCCATACCCATAAATATACCCAGAAAATATAACACCATCAAAACGGATGCACCAGATTATCTCTTAGCTATTCTCTCTCATTACTCATCCAAATCCGACGGCTAACGTTGAGTGTGTCTGCCCTCCATCGCCCTCCCGCGGCCAGGCCCTCACGCCCGCACCCCGCAGCCACATTCGAACCCAAGGCGACCCCATTCGATTCCGAGAAAACATCGTCCTCCTTCTCCTTCCCCGAGCCCAGCCTGGCCGCCACCGGACTCCCTCGGTCCCTGCTGTCCACGCTCGCCCGGAGGTCTCCATAGGCGGCGCTCGAGGAATCGCGTGAGTCGGCCCCAGCAACGCCGACGTGCTGCGCCCAGCCCTGCCAGCGGCGTCGGTGCGCGGCCCCTAGCCCCCTGGCCCCGCGCTGTCGTCTCCCTTCTCTTCTTCATTGGAAGGTCCCAAATTCTTTAACCCTAACTTTCTCTGATCTGATCTGATAGCCCGTAGATCCGTAGATGTAGCCACATGTATGTAATATAACTGTAGAAATGAGTCAGGATTTCTCTGATCTAAGGAGCATATAGAAATACATCTTATTTCTAATTTGATACAGATGTAGCCCGTAGTACATCCTATCCAAGGCCTCGCTGCCGCCATAGGTGCAGGACAGCCAGCAGCACCCTGCATCGCCAGGCTGGATTTTTTTTTTTTGTTAATCCATTTACAAATTACAATGGCAGCCGCCATAAGGTACCCGCCACCCATGTTAACGATAGCTTTTTGAATTAAAAAATAAATCTGAAACCTGATGAAGGAAGCATTGGCTTGGTTAATATTAAGTTTTCGACATCGTGGTACAACTCGATTGTTTCAACATCGCCTGATTTTATTTTATTTTTCTTTAGTTACTGCATTCAGGCTGTTTCTGTACTATGAACTACTGTCCGTGGCAATTGCAGTTGGATTTTCCTGTGGTTATTCTCATCCCTCCCATGGGTTCTTCTTTTCATATGATTTATGTCCTCTGCGTTTATAACCAGAAGGAGGGATCATCAAATCATGGTTAGTTAAGTAATCACATGTCCTTATAACTCTATCTATATGTTGGATGGCAATTTCTGTACTAAGTACTTGTCAAGATGTATACTTTGTTTAAAACATAATCTCCTTGTTTAATTTCAGGCATCTGATCAAGGGTCGTTCCATGTCCAGCATTCTTGATTTTGACAAGACATTATTCCAGGTGAGCCGCCTATGCTGCAAATAGGGATGTTCAAATAAATGATTACTGAACATTTGTTGACTAATCCTTTTTGCAGAGCATGTAGGTTCTTGTTTGTTCTAATACTGTGTATTATATAATATATCTAGATATTTAGTCATGAAAAATAAATATGAATTTTATTAGAATTATGTGTGCTACATCATCACAATGAATAGTTATATTTTTTATACAACGTATAAGAATTGACGTGTTAAATTTTATCATTATTGTTATTCCTCTATTTTTTTATATGATTTTTTAATCACACGTCAATAATATGATAATTTCTTTAAGTATATTTCCCATGGATTCAACGATATGATAACTCATCATGAATCCCTTTTGGTATGAATCTTAATCTATATTTACTTCATTTTTAAGAAACATATTTTCTTTTTATTTCTTACTGTAGTGTTAGCACGAGCATTGTAAACTGATATGGCGGTCAGCAGGTGAGGGCGGCCTGGACCTCTGCGTCAGCCGTGTCGTCCCGCCCGCTGCCGGCTCCCTCGACACCTACCCCAAGTGTGTCGTACCCGTGAAGCCTGGATCCATCGAGAGCACGCCTCTGCGGCCGGGGACCTTGATCGGAAGTCGGTAAGTCAGGCGCTCGTTTCTCGATTTGCCTGGTGCCTGCTTACATTGCCTTTCTGTGATTTCAGTGTCTGATATCCCTGCACGCCCGTGTTCTTACGCTGTATCTCTGCACGCCCGTGTCCTGATCCTTCAGATAACTCAATTGGCAAGGAGGTGTTCCCGCAAGACACAGTGGATCTGATTCTCGGTTGGACGTGCGTGCGAACTGTCAGTATTGAATAATGCATGCCACAAGCATGGGCTATCATGTCTCAACGTTTGATATGTACATGCATCCCAGAAGTCTACTCAGAATGTCTTTCCATAATCCTGGTATGCAGATTGGTCAATTCTTTGTGCGGGCCGGTGAGCTCACAAGCCACAGACCACACTGTGTTTTCCAGTTTGCATGCTCGATTTAGTTTTGTTTAAGTATCACTATTCATCTTCATCTTAGTAGTACGAGCATTTACCTTTTTAAAAATACGAGCATCAACTGGAAAGAAATAGAAAAAAATCCATAAATATTAATAGGTTATTCAATCTGGCTTTGGAGCCCCATACTTTTGACAATTGCGGTATTTTCAATTTTCTCATTTGTTTGAGGCTGTATTAAAAGCCTGTTACGTTTTCTGGTGTGGTTCTAGGAAAGAAAATGTCGGTGAATTAGTATGGTAGATGATATGTTTGACTGACATAATAAATTTCATTGGACTAAACCTCTGCGCATTAAAAATAGGCATTTGGAACTGACATAATAAATCTCATGAGATTGTTTTCTGGTGATGGTATTTGTAGGAAAGAAAAGGACTACCTGACGGACCTCCTGGACTCGGAGAAGTCACTGAATCGCTTTTTGTCAAGAAGGCCAGCAACGACAACTCCGTCTTCACTGGACAAAGAAGATCTTCTGTTACAGGTGAGGGGCATCCCCTTTGTAGTTTTAGCTGTACTTGGCTACTTGCTACTACTTTCGCATCTGCTAAATTTATTTTTCTATACCTTGCAAGAGGTAAAGAAACACATAAAGAGTATCTTTGTTGTTTACTTATTAAGTCTTGATGAATGGTTGGGTAAATGCTACACCTATTTCTTTTTTATATACAAATTATCTTGTCTTGTAACTAATCAGGGAGTGCAAGTGATGGGTGATATCTAGCTGCTTCGCTGGGCTCAAACTCAGTTCCTTCAGCAACAAGGAAATAGTTGTAGCATTTATGAACTTCTCCCCTGATTACTAAGTTTATACCAGAGAAAACATTATGTAACTGTATGTTAGTCCATGCTTAATGTCTAAGATATTCTTATGTTTTTAGGTTCTTATTAAATGTACCAAGCTCCAAGAGCACATTTTATTAATGGAATTGTAAATTTCTCTTTATAGTTTAATAGTTTATATCAACAAAAACAATTATAATTATTGTTTTCCGTAGCCCATGGTGTTCGTGAGCACATCGAAAACTGAATAACCTTCAGTTTGTTGGTTTCCTTTGCAGGAGTTAAGGCTCGTATACTTTTTTTGGTGCAAAACTGATGCATAAAAAAATCCCATTTGGCAGGAGAAAGTTGAAGCCTAAAATTAATCGAGTAAGTTTTCTTTTGTACAGATTATGTTTCAAAATCATGGCCAACAAATCTATACTACTAAGAAGACTGACCATGCATGTGTTTGGTCAATAAATCAAAATTTAGTAGGTTTGTCATTTTCTCCTTTCTTCAATAAATAATAATTTCCCTGCCTGATCCTGTGTTCCAAGCTTTAAGACTGAAGGAATATTTATATTATCATATATGGTTTTTTATGTTGCAAGGGTAATGCAGATACAATATTGATCTCTCTTTCGAGTGCTTCCTTGTTGATTCAATTGTGGTGAAGATAATATTTACTGGTTTTTTATTTAAAATCAGAAAAGGGAGACCTTTATTCTCATTTGACATATCCTGTCCGATTTTATCAAATGTTTCTTCCATGGCAAAGCGGCAGAAATCCTTTAACAAATATAATGAATTCTGTATAAGATAAAGCTGTATGTGAGTTACTGAATCAATATATGTATATATTCAGGTGGGGATTCAATCCCCCCGGTGACAGTTCTAAAAAAAGTTACTGAATCAATTTTATATATGTCAGTTGACAAGGATCTTTACACAACATAAAACATGACTTTTTTATGCCTCATGTTGCAGGTGTCAGCTTTTCAATATGAAGATCTACATGATGCCATTGGCTCTATCTGGAGGCTGATAACAAGCATTATCCAGATGATCTTCTCAGTGTAGGTATTGGCAAGACAGTCCTTGGCATTATACAACCTCAATAAATTTTACAGTAGCATGGACTAGATATGAAAGAAAATGCTACTGATTGTTACCTTTTATTTATCTTGTCATCTTTTGAGCATTTTTGGCAAAATATATATGTGCTATGTTGCTGGACTCAGTTTTTGGTTGGTTGAAAGCAGGAAAATATGTTTTGGGGCAAATGAAATATTCATGCATTACAGCAAGAGAGAAAGATCTAAGAGCTGACTGCTTGACTCTTGTGAGATGAAACGAACTAGGGAATAGCTCTTGTTTTGTCCAAACTCAAAGTTGCAAGAAATGCTTATTATTCAAAGGAAAACTTTAACTCATCATGTATCATATGCAATTTATTATGTTTGTCAAGCAAAAAAAGATTATTGGTGACTCCACTGATTCATTTCGAAAACGTGTTACTATTTATTTTCATGCTTATTTTATTGCGTTTATTATTTTCTGCTCTTGTGTGACGTTTATTTGCATGGGCAATCAACTAGCAAATTGTAAATTAGATGGTTGAGGCGAGATAAGTGTTTTCCAGATTATATACATAGTCATTTATAATTGCGTGAAACTTAAATAATGAAAAATTCATCGTCGTTTGGTTGTTTTATGTGCATCCCTGAAATTAAGCTGTGGCGTTAGTACATGCACTATACTACATTGGTTGTTTTCATGTGCATCTCCAAGATAAATCCGTTGCGTTAGCACGGGCATTTTACTAGTTACTATGTTAATTTACGAGATTATAGTAACTCCTTACTAAGTGGTTCACTATATCGTTATGGTAAATATCCCCATGTGTTATAGTAACTCAACTATCATAAATATGCATTGACATTATCGTAAATTAGTATATAAAATTATCGTAAATGGATGTGACTACAGAATAACTTATTTTGTAGCTGGCTACTGAATATACTCTCACTCTCCCTATCATCGTCATCACGCATGAAGGCTACGAGTGTACTACGTATTACTTACACAGACACTGCATGCATATATACTCCGTACTCCATTTCTTAGATGCATAACACATGCCAGAATTAAGTGAGGCCTTGTTTAGATTGCCTCAAAATTCTAAGTTTTTTCATTCTCTCTCCATCACATCAATTTTTGAACGCATGCATGGAGCATTAAATGTAGGTAAAAAAATAACTAATTGCACAGTTTGGATGTAAATCAAGAGATGAATTTTTTGAGCCTAGTTAGTCCATGATCGGACAAAGTTTGTCAAATACAAATGAAACGTGCTACAGTGTCCAGATTACAAAAATTTACAATCTAAACCAGGCCTGAATGTACAGTTGTTAACTAGATCGAGTACTACTGGGAGAGTTTTGTCACCTACCTACCTGGTACCTAGCTCCAGATCCAGAAAGGCCGGGCGAGGGCGAGTTGCTCTGCTCATCGTCGATCCACGGTCATAACCTTAGCAGCCTGAAACGGAAACATTGCCCATCTTCCCGTTCCCATGTTTCACCTTCTGGGAACTTCCGGGCTGTTCGGCTGGCTGGCCGGTGGCTGGCTGGTTGGCCAGGCCCCCCACGAATCACTGTAGCATGGAAGAGAAAGTTCGTGAGGAAGGGAAAGAGAGGGTAATAAAATATGGAATAGTGGTTATAGAGTATGGGATAGAGATAATATGAATGTGGGAGAAATAGGTATAGAGTAGGGTATCTCAATGACTATAATAAAATATTTCTTTTTAGAGATAGAAATAGAGGTGGACGAGTCCGGTCCTAAAGCTGCTAAGGTCAAGACATGACACGACGCCAAATGCAATCGTTCGAGATTTTCCGGCCGGCCAGCTAGCAGCCCAATCTTTAATTTGTTGGATCCCGTGCATGAAAGTTCATTTAATTTTGAAGGACCTGCCGGGGGCACCACCAGGGCAGAAATTACATCCGATCGATCTCCCGCCTTGTTTAGATGCCATTCAAATTTCAATTTTTTTCACTCTCTCTTCATCATATCAATTTTTAGCCGCTTGTATGGAGTATTAAATGTAGCTAAAAAAAATAACTAATTACACAGTTTAGTTGGAAATCACGAGATGAATCTTTTGAGCCTAGTTGGTCCACGATTGGACAATATTTACCAAATAAGACGAAAGTGATACTATTTATCGGGTTAAAAAATTTTTGCAAAGTGAACAAGGCGTCGGTTGCCGTTTGCCCGGACGGATCGGAGCAAGAGGACACGTATGTATGTCCATTATTATTTAGGGGTCGTTTGGCACGGGCTTCAGGAGCCGTTTTACAGCTCCGTCAACCAAACGCCTCCGCACCGTTCAGCTCCTGGGAAGAAGCTCCGCGATTTCCGCTGAGACGAGCTAGGAGAGAGAAGAGGAGCCAAAAATACCTGCTTCTCCCAGCTTCGTCTCGATCTGGTAGACCCCATCACGCCCATGGTCAAGTATGCCCCGTGGGAAGGCAAGGCCGGCGTGGGGAGGGACGACGGCGCGGCCGCGCGGAGAGTGGTGGAGGCGGCGCGCTCGTTGGAGCGCAGGGCACGTGCGCAGGGGCGCCATGGCTGCGCAGTGCGTTGAGGCATCGGATCGCGGGGGTGTCATCGCGTCAAGCTGCAGCCATGCGGCCATGCGGGCAGGGCGTCCATCTGATGGAGAAGAATGTGTGGTGGAGAAGGCAGAGAAAGAAAATGTGCGGTGGAGATTGGAGAAGATAAGACAGAGAAAGAAAAGGAAAGAGAAAAGAGAAAGAAAAAAGAAAAAGAAAATAAATAAGGGTACTATGGAGATTTTACCCTTTCTAACCCAGGAGAGAAGTTGTTTTGCCAAACGGTCCAAAAAACTGTTTCAGCTCCTCAAGTGAATCTGCTCCCCTGATAAAGCTACAACTAAAGTTGTTTTGGCTGGAGCCGGAGCTCTACCAAACGGGCCCTTAGTATTCATCGGCGGCATACAAATAGTACTACCACACGTCCACACTACATATGGATTAAGGTGGGCTTCGGATTATTAAGAATTTTTTCTATCTTGTCTTTTTTTTCATTAAGTTCTTGTTTGAATCTACCGCTATTATCATAATATCCCTCCTTTTAGGGATAAAGCTATCAATGGTGAATCGAGCATTCGCTATCCTTTTTTTTAGCTTTTTTTAATTTGAATGGAAGAAAAGTAATGAAACCTACGATGGCTACTGAATAACCTCCTTCTATTTTATTAATTTGAAACCCTTTTACCTTTTTCTACTCCATCCCGGCCTCTACTATGGCTCTACTACTTGCTCTTGCTCGCAGTCGTACGGTACGGGACCCTGCAACCACGTTCCATCGTGTCGTACGTAGCATGCATGCATGTATGGATATACTAGCATATACGTAACGCCTAGCTAGCTAGTACTCGCGTGTAGCGTATAATAAAACATACGGAGTAGGAGTGATGCACTGATATATACGTACTAGACTAGCTACTACCGCCTATGCCCGTGCACGTGCCATGCCATTGTTAATATGTAAATGAAACCTTTTAATTAATTATCTCTCAACTTCTTTACTGCTTTTGCCATACCATATCACAAAAATGCTAAGATATGATATCCTATTGATGAAAGTGGAAAGACCCCATTAGGATTTGGTCCATGACCAAGGTAGAGCAAAATAGCTAGAATAAGGGCACAGGGCACTACATGGAGACATGGCCGTCGCCAGCTAGCTAGCATACTGCTAGGATGAAAATTTGGTTCGATCGTGGGTGTGCAGAGACCCACAGATTGGCCAGCCAGCAGAAGTTTCAAAATCTGCTAGCTCAGTTTCTTAAAAGTGTTTATAGAGAGTGAGACGTGCAAGTATGTATGCATGTATACATGCGTGCGTCTATAAGCATCTATATATATATGTATGTATTATATAACGTGTTTTTGTTTTTTTTAATAAAAGAATACACCGTCAGTATGGTAGCATATACTGCAGACTGGTACAGTGGTAGCATCATCTGGCAAAATGCAAATAGCACCGAGCCAGCCACCAAGTCTCAATACGTAGAGCAAGCACGCAACGCACTCTCCGAGGCACGCAGAAGCCGGTAGACCAAACCATGCACGTACGGATTCACTACTATTTGTCAGAACCACGTTCAAGTGCAATTAATCGATCGATCGAACGAGGCATGGAGCGATGGGTAAAAGTACGTGGATCATCGGCCAAACGACGACCGAGGCATGCTTATTCGTTGCGGGCAGGGGCAGGTCGCTAGCGCCAGCTGCGTGCAGTGCAGGTGCAGAGCCAAGACTCTGTGCATATACTGATGCACAGGTATGCATGCACACCGGTACAGGAGCATGTATACTGCATGCATGCATGCACAGGTTGCATATTGCACATGGACCCCCGGCCGTGCTATCTGGCTGCTGGCTAGCAGAAGCTGCAGCCTCTAGCAGCGTGCGTGCCTGCAGCCTCCAGCCTGCAACTGCAAGTCTGCACACAAGCATGGAGATCTGCGTCGTCGTCTCGTCTGCATGCGGAGAGATCGAGCTCGAGCAGCACCAGGAGAGACAAAGCCATTCCTTCCTCTCACCAAAGACCAGGCCCCGGCCCAGCGGCGCGAGTGCATGGCCCGACCATGGCAGCCCAACGACGCTTTCTTTCATCACGGCCCGCGGGCGCGCGCGGGATGGGGTCAGGACGCAACCGGGCTAGCTTTCTGGGTCAAAACTCGCCTCAGCACAGCCCGTCTCTGACTGCAGCCTACGTACTCAAACCGAGGGACAAGGACATGGACATGAATCCATGATGGTCGTCACTCGTCAGCTCACAGACTCCCTCACAAGTCATAGCGTACTTCACTTTGTTGCAACAATCGGAACGAATTCTTTTGCACAGTGACTACAATACAGGTAGCGAAAACAAAAAAGAACAAGAAAAAATTGAGCTACAAACAGGCTAATCCGTGGCGTCCACTAGGAAAACAAAGGCATCTCCTCATCTCCAGAACACTGCAGCAGCCACAGGTCTGTCTGTCTACTCTGAACTCAACTCACACGCACCATACATGAACTAGGGGTTGCTGACTTGCTGCTGCTGCTGCTGCTGGACTGCATTTCCTTCCCAGGTCGTCGGCATCTGCAGAACACGTAAAACTCAACAGGAAACCCCATCCAGCATCCATCCGCCTGCCTGCCTTCCTCATTGACGACTTGTGCTATCGCTTCGACTTGCACCCGACACGAGCAGCAGCAATGCGATGCACGCAGCAGGGTTAGTGACTGGGCATACACGGCTAAAGACGGCCGAGACCTCATCTCTTCCCGAATCTCAAGCACTTGGTGTGTCTTACTTCGCCCGCCATGCTCGACGACGTCTGCGCCTGGGCCGCCTTGCTGTCCTTGGCCAGCTTCTCCATGGCGTTTATGAACTTGCGCAGGTGCCTGATGTACTCCGGGTACGTCTCCAGGTTGCAGTGGCCACCGCCTTTGATCCACAGCGGCTCGTACTTCTCCTTGGCAAGCTCCCACAGGCGCTTGCCGTGACTGAAGTCCACGATGTCATCGGCTGTGCCCTGCCATATGGATATACGGTTCACAAAGTCAATCAAGATAGTACAAACAATAGAAACTACTTGGGTGGTGGCAATTCAGAATCTGACAACTTTTGATCTCGTGACTTGTTGGGTCGTTCGTTAATTAGTTCATGCATGAGGCACGAGTCATTGTTCAGCAACGCGCGTTTGAAAATATAGTACTTGGGAAATGGATTGAATGGATCGTGGTTCAGAATAGGGATCATAGAGGCATGCATATATAGTTTTTTTATGGAACAGGAGGGGTTGAAACCCCTACTGAAAATTTATTAAGGTTAAATGGTGCAAGGATACAAACAGAGTGTCAAGAGACAGAAAAGGTCAAAAAGAAAATCTGAAGGATTACACAAAGTTGTCTAGCCATAGATCAATCTGAAGGATTAGCATGCACATATAGTTCCTGACTGATCCGAGAGTCATGACACACCAATATACGTACAAGAAATGCTAGAGGTCAATAAGTTGCTGAGAAACAGATTAGTCAGATATTTGTGGCTACAGATTTTCCTAATTTGTTTTAAAGGGAACAGAATCATAAACTTGTATATGATGCATCTCGACAATAAGAATACAGAAACTAGCAAGGCAATCACAGTGAAGGAAAAAATTAGATGACTTTAGATTAAGAAAACGAGGTTAAAAGCCCACTCACATGTATGACTAACACAGGGCAGTCAACCTGCTTTATTTTGTCGATGTTCTGTAAAATATATGAAAGTTAGCCAGATTTGGATAACAAAGTAAACGCTGTTCCGGAGCAGAAGGGGAATTATCGAATTATGGTGTAAACATGAAACATACCTTGAAGATGTCGAACCAGAGTGTCACTTTCACTGGATACAGAACCCGTATGCCAGAGAGTATACCACTGTGAAGGACAACCCCTCTTAACTTTTGCAAACGTGAGGCCAAATGCAATGTTGGTCCACTTCCAACCGATTGCCCATACAGGATTAAATCCTCTTCTTCTATCCCATACTCCTTTTTTAAGCAATCATAAACAGCCTCTATGTCATTGTATGTGTTGTACTCTGATGGCTGTGTTAGACCACAAAGGGAACTCAGTTAGTCTGCATTACATACAACCTGGAAAACAGATACAGCTAGGTGCACAGTACATAGACAGGAACGTGCCTACCATCATTTATTATTTTCTAAATCGAAGTGTTCGATAGTTCATAAATCTATGTGCGACTTATGGGAACAAGCACACATGCAACATTATTGTTCACAGTCCGAGCAAGTTCTTGAGTAGGCATGATTACCTAATATGATGGTCCCTTAGTTTAAAAACTTTGTAAAAAGTATGGCTACCAGAACAAAGGTGCTATGGTCTAGATCAAGAAAGCAATGGTCAGCCGTTCCCCCCTTCCTTGGGGACTATTGATGGTGTAGGTGAAAATTGAAAGAGGCTAACCAGATATTTGCCAAAGTCCTGACCTTAATGAGTCTAAGGGTGCCCATAGATCTATTGAAGAACGTAGGATTGATTACGCTAAAAGGATAGGGAACAGTCCAATCTAACAGTTGCTAGTAGGAGTCATCCCTAACAATGTGGCACAATCATATACAGGAGACATCTTGATCTCAAGAGAAAAAGGAATTGGTGACTGTTCAAGGGGAAAAAATAATTGGTGACCATACGTCCAGACAAACTGACAATTTAATCCGGTACAACTTAACGTCAAATTCAAGCAACAAGAGAACCACATTTCTACCCTTGAAATCACTTGAGATTTTAGAGACTTACTTTTCCTGTAGAGGCGCCATAGCCTGAATAATCATAGCTGAAAAGAAAACAGAGGAAACAGCTTTAGTCAATGTAACAATTATTGAATGAAAATGTCGGCAAGTAATTCAACATAATAGTTTTTTCTATTATTCTAAAGAAAAGTTAGCATTCAATAAAAATCCAGATGGAAACTTTTCTGGTGTGGAAAAACTTCTGTTCCTAAAGTCAAACAGTAGGTATTGAGTAGATCACTAGAAAGTTATACATCCAACTGCCAGTGAAACTTGGACTTGATGCAAAATTAGCAGATATCCTGGTGGTTTTATTTGGCTGGGCAGAAACAACGGGCTAGAACAAGAAGAAAGGACATGGTGCTCTTCTGCTTTACTCTGCAACTCCCAATTTTTACAGAGTCACACCGATAAGAGGCACAAAATTGATCCTGATTCGCAGTTTTGCATATATAAAACATAATTAGGGCACAATTCGAGCATACAAATTCTGATCTTGTGTCAGAGTTGTGGCCGGTAACTAACTGAAATTTCTGCAGGCAAGAACGGCAGAGGTACACCAGGACCCGGTGCAGCATTCATCAGCAACAGAACAAAGACTTGTGAAACGATGTACTAGTACAATAATTGGAACTGTTCATGAGACATGGGATTCCACATGCCTTCTCCAAGCAATACTTGTTTTTCTAGCCTCGGATTCGTGGTAAAGGAGATCACGACAGCTTATAACTGCCATGCAGAAAACAACGGAGACACTAAAGCTGTACTTTTGCAGGCTTGCAGCTCTGACCGAACTATTCAGGAAAAGGAAAATTAAACAAGAGCACATGACTACATCAGTTCACAGATAGATTTTTTATGACTCATTCAATTGAACCGATTGTTCAATGACACGGACAAAATCAGATCTCCTCACAATCAGTTAGCAACTGGCTTACTTGTTGCAAACAAAGAAGATAACCCAATTGAACTCCCCTTGGGAATAAAACCAACATGCCCTGCATTGATCAAAATAAATGTACGTATCTTCGTAATTGGATGGCGTACAAACAACAAACAGGCATCCAAATCTACTCGCGTAGAAGTAATATTAGTGGGGAAACAAAAATCTTAGAGGAACCGATCGAGCGGCAGAAGCAATGGAGGGGCGTATGTTTGTGAGCTCACCGACCTCATGATGTTGACGCGGAGGTGCGCGCGGAGCTCGAGGAAGAGGCCGAGCATCTGGCCGAGGTCGGCGGCGTTGCCGTGGGAGTAGAGCAGCGTGAGCCGCGCGGCGGGGTGGCGCCAGAAGGCGGAGACGACGCGCGTGCCGGCCCTGGTGGGCAGCGCGCGCACCTCGACGCCCGCGTCCGGCGACACCCCCGTCATCCGCAGCAGGGAGCCGGCGCCGTCCTGGGCTTCGATGCCGTACGTCGCCGGCTCCGGCGGGAAGAAGGCCAGCCGCGCCGCCACCGACGACGTGACGTTGCCCATTCTACCCTGCCCCCTGCTGCCCCCGCGGCATGGGCCTCCTCCCACGATGGCGGGGCGCGGCTAGCTGGCTGGCTGGCTGCTGCTGCCACTGCCTATTCCGGGCGTGGGCGCGCGCGGGCGGTCGGAGGTGGAGCTCGCAGGTCGCAACGTGAGGTGGGTGGTTGGCTGTTGCTCGCGCGGAGTTGCGGCCTCGTTTCTTCCCTCCGTCCTTATGAGCAAGCGGGTGGATAGGTGGAGGTGGAGTCACTTGTTTCTTTTCCGTTTTCCTTTTTGGCATTTTCCCTTACCTTACTTATTTTTCTTTTTATATAAAACCAAATGTGTCATCTCTCTCTTTTGTGTGTACACTTCAAATTTATCCTAAAATAAATGCACTTCTAAGTATAGTCCACCTAGTTCTAATATTTTTTTTTTTTTTGCTTTCTCTATTTCCGAATTACAATCATAAAATGCTGAAATGATTTTTAATATTTCTAAGTAACATTGATTCCTTTAAAAAAAAGTCTAGAAGTACACTTATTTTAGAATGGATGATTATTTGGTTGTATCTTTTGTTGTTGTGATTGCTCGTGTGTTTGCAGATTGTCCGTTTCTCCCAAAATTATTAACTTCACGGTAGTTTGGCTGGTTGGGCTTTTTTTTTTAGAAACTATCCACCGGAGTTCAAGTCTTTGACTTGACATGGATGGTCATATTTCTGGCAATCAATTTCAAATTTAACTACATTTATAAAAAAAAAATCAATGTTTATATCTCAAAATAGCATATAAAAATACGTTACAGGTTAATGTAATAATATTTATTAATATTATAAATATTAGCATTTTTTACAATATTTAGTTAAATTTGAGATTTGATAACCTACTAATGCCTTTTTCATATACAATATTTGGGTCTCATTTGAAAAGGTTTCTTTTTATAAAACAGCTCGGACTTCTAAGGGATATCCCTACACTGTGCTAAGAAGGTGTATTTTTCCCTCTATTTTTTTAGAAATGAACTATGAGTCAGACAAAGGAAAAACTAGCTTCCCATTACCGGCTTCTTCAAATGAACCAGAGGACATACGGAGTAAACTTGAGATTTCATCAACTACTTAAAGTAACTCCTCCGTCCATAAAAAAATACAATTCTAATATAGTATCATAGGTTAGTATCTTAAGTTTAATCAATTATTATAGATAAAAAAGAATCAACATTTATGATATCAAATAAATATCATTAGATTAATTACAAAATATTTTTTATAATAAATTAATTTAGAGCTGTAAATATGAATAGTATTTATTAGAAATTTGGTTAAATATGAACCGCTTTTATCGGAACGGAAGTTACGTACGTAGCGAACTGACTTTTCCAGGAGCTGAGGAAGTGAGGTGAAGGCTGGCTGACGCCTCCCTGACAGGAGCGAGAGATCTGTGAGTCTGTGACTGTGTGAGGACAGAAGCAACGAATTGGTTGGAGGGGGGGTGGTCAAGATTCGGTCAAAAGTGAAGCGAAGCAAAGCAAAGCACAAAGGACAGTGGCGACTGACTGGCCATGGCCAGTGAAATGATGGGTGACTGAGATGGCTGCTCATGCTGGGGCTGAGCTGGGGTGAGCCACTGTGCCGCACTAGCAGCAGCATCCGGACCTGGGTTTTTGTTGATGATGTCCATGTCCATGGTCCTCTGGTTCCCTGCGTCACGGGCATCCCGACCACCGTTATTGATGCGTTCAGTATTTCAGGGCGTGATTGGTTGGCCCGCTCACGCCGTCGGAAGGGTCCTTCGGTATCACTCGGTGCATCGCGGTCGTGTCGCCTGCATCATTTTATTTATCTGCCCTTCTTTATCCCGCACGTCTCTGTCTTCTCAATTTTTACTTTCCTCTCCATGCAGGACGGCTTGATTCACGCATGGTGCAGGGACCCATGTGTCAGACACCCAAAACTTTGATACATGCATGCAACCAAACATAATCTCATCTCGTACTGAACCAACAACAAAAACAACGCAAACACGACCACTTGCACGAGCTCAACCCGGCTTCTTTGGTCCTGCACAGCCTAGCCATCCTGGCTCGAGGCTTGCTCTGCAACCATTCACACCCTCAGTGTAGGGCCTTGTTTAATTCATTTCTCTAAAATTTACTCCATATCTCATTGAATGTTTGATACATATATGAAATATTAAATATAGACTAAAAATAGTTAATTACATAGTTTGCGACTAATTTACGAGACGAATCTTTTAAGCCTAATTAGTCCATGATTTGACAATATGGTGCTACAGTGCCATGTGTGCTAACGATGGATTACTTATGCTTAATAAATTCGTCTCGCGGATTTCTAACGGATGCTGTAATTTGTTTTTTTATTAGTATCCAGATACCTCATGTGACATCCCATATGATACCTAACGTGACACCCTAAATCTTTACACCTTGAATTTAAATAAGGCCTCGATGCTTCACTGCTGCTCCAGTACATATTCTTTGGTTGCTGAAAGTGGCCAAGGATGGCAGGGAAAAGAGAGCTGGCCTTGTAGTACTGCTTGCCGGAGTAGAGAGGGGGATGGCCCAGGGTCAGGGGCACAAGTAAAGTCATTTGATTTCAGTAACAAAAAAAAGGAGGTAAAGTCACATAATTAACGCGTAGAGTACTGGACAGAACATTCTCATTGTGCTCATCTTTTGAAGCCTCTGCCCTCTGCGTTCTCCGTACGAATGATCGCATGGTAAAGAGCGAGAGAGACCAGACCACAGACCAGGAAAAGAAAATGCACGCACCGGACGTCTCACCATGGAAAAAGATGGCGACGTCGCCGCATCGCATGTCTCGAATCCCCAGCTTTTGTTGTGGTGTGCCAACATACAGTAGACTGGCAGACGTAAACTTCCTCGCCACCATCTGTGCGTAGGTATCTACTGTACGGCACATGAGCAGAGTACTGGAGCAGAGACAGAACCATGTGCTAGTGCAACCGCACCCCTCAACTGACATCTTAAATAAGCTGGCTGATAAGTCGATTGAAGCTATTTTTATTGTGAGAGAAAAATACTATAGATTCTAACTAATAAGTCGGCTGATAAGTTTAAGCCAACCGGGCCTAGGGCTGGAACTGGAATAGCCTCCAATCCATTTCTCGTTTATGTGGTAACCACAGGTGTTCTCTTTTTTAATCCGTCACGATGTAAAATTAGCGTATCAAAAGCGGCATCGTTTCCTAAGAAAGAAAAAGAAATGGCCTGTGCCTGACAGCCTGAGAAAGGCGTACTCTACGAGTGCATGCATGACATCTATACAAGCTCCCCTTTTGTGGCTCCCTATTGCAATGCAATGCGCCTTTTGCATTTCAGCCATCATCTCTATGCAAAGTATGCATGTTACTTTTATCAAAGTCAAGAATGCTACCGCTTAGGATTATTTCACTATCCCAGGCAACGCTCAAGCTCAACGTCATAGAGTCATACACCATCAGCTGCATCCTGGAATTCGTACGCATTTCGTTCCCTAGGGGTTTTCCTATTGCACAGTAAAACTGCACATATGATTGTACTGTACAAAACACGTGGACGAAATTTGTCTGAACTTTGTAGTATATAAGACAAGTAGTTTATGGTTGGGTTTGGATCGACCATCGACACATGCTGAATATGACAAATGCACAGTACCACCAATGACCAAGGTAGGCGTAGGACCATGACCTCATCATTCCCTCTACTTACCAGCCAGGACCCACACCACCAGAGTTTCCTGGGACCACATGCAGCTCTGCTTTTGATGGGCCTGAGGCGGTCAAAGGAAGAAAGGGCCCGGTCAACGGAAGACTTCCCCTTACCTGGCTGCATGTGGCTACCAGAATAGTAGATAGAATACACAGGCACGCAAGCAGCAAACCATGTAGCTAAGCTATTCAGCCTTCAGGCCTCTTTTAATTGCGGCCCGAGCACTAACAAGAGGTCTTCATTGTCCAAAATAACAGCATCTACAAATACTTTCTGTGTGGAGGATTATGGTTGGAGCCCTTTACAATTGTAGTTGGACAGCCTCCTACCTCCTACTCCGTATTCATCATGATATTGTCTACTAATCCATGATACTCCTATAAGATAAGCGATTAGTTTATATCAACCGAAACATGTGAGGTCACACCGGATGAAAGCGGACATGTCATTTGACTCTTGCGTTGATATTGATCGAAATCATCTTCTGTACAACAATAACTAGTGGCATATGTATTGTGTAAGCACTAAACAGGCCAAATATGTACACGCCTGAGGACTTGTCACCTTACCCATGCTGGAGCAGCTATTTCCACACTTCAACAGCACCGTCTCTGCTGGCTGATATCAATCTCTGGCTAGACAAGTTGAAGGATGCCAGCGCGAGTATTGCGTCACGATGGCACCCGGAAACATCTGCGGCTGCCACCGCGAGCTGAGTCTTGGGCGTCAAACCAGAGACCGTGGTACTCTGTTTGTACATTTCCTGGGCAGAACACAAAAATCAGTAACAAACAGCAGTTTGCAAAAGCAGAATGCTGTCAAGGTGTAAATGTTGGGGAAGCGTGAATGGTAGATTAAGGCCAAATAACTACCGAACAAGGACAGAAGGCTACCTGCACAACTTGTACTCCAAAACTGGATCTTATATCGTAACACTCATCGTTTCCAACTGCTTTCTCCAAAATATCTCCTTTTGCTGAACGAACTTCTTTTGCCGAGGGACCAGCAATACAGAAGCTTTGCTCAGGCCTTCAAATGTCAATACAAAACGTCATTATGACAGGAAGTGGATTAAAAAATCGATTAATGAAGCAAGCGGGCAGTACAGATAGAATTGAACCTTGCTTGATCCCAGTAACGAATCTTCAAATCTGTTCCTCCAGTTAATAGATCACCACCTGGTAAGGGCAGCAAAGAACGGATGCCTGGATGGCGTACAGGTGGGTCATTCAATTCATCGATTCTGTACTTATAATTGCCTGCTCTTCTTATATCTTTGATGATTGGCTTGTTAACAGGCCTTGATGGCGCCTTTGACATCACAGCTTCATTATCAGTGCTCGCTGTTCTAAACATCTGCATAGTTTGTTGAATATCCCAGATGCAAATTTAGTGTTTGATATGGGCATATGATTTAGTTGCTCACTTCTCAAAAAAGTGCAGATACTTCTTAGAACATGACACAAGGAAAAGGAACATGGAAATACTAAAACAATAGAAACGTTCGCTTTATAAATCTTTTGCACCAGGAGCAGATTTAATTCAGGAAGGAATAGATCTTTTTTGGGTTATGGCACTGAATCTCTATAACAATGATAAAGCCATGGTAAGATATCCTACCAGCAGACCTCGTAATATACTAATCAGAAAACTTTTTATTACCTGGTGGCAACTTCCATCCTCAGCATTCCACAGAGAAACTTCGTTGCATCCGGCGGCAACAAAAACTAATGGCCTTCCAGCAGAAGATATTGAACTTGGTGGAGGTATAAGCAAGCACAATTTTTCTATAGGGCTTACTGTTGAATAATTCCACGAGTTAACAGGCAGTAAAAACCTATTGTCCCACAATGTAAGGACGCCTCTTGAAGAACCTGAGATGAACCAATTTCCACACTGGCCCACAACAAGTGCCGATATATAGCCCTCCTCCGGAGAGGATTTAAATGACCAAGATTCTGAGTTGGTTCTTGTATCCCATTTATGGATGCCACAATGTTCAGTGCTGAAAAGAACAGTTGGGCTAAAGCTGTCTGATGAACAATTTACAACACTGAGAATCGCGCCTTCTTTAATATCATTCCTTTTTACATCAACAATTCCAGAATACCTTTCCACAACACTCCCAACGCTACGTGCACAATCCACAAAAAACAAGTGTAATGTTCCATCGCTAGCACCAACAATAACCTGTGAAGTACCATGAACCATTGTCGTACATAGAGCTCGGCTATTACCCATGCTGTATGTTAACCTAGATCTGAAGGCAATGTCCTTTTCCAACTTTCTTGTATCCCATATTTTGATACTTGAGTCGTCTGAAGCAGTCACAAAAAAGGTATTGTCATTCGACACGGCAATGTCATTGACAGACGAGCGATGCTCCTGGAGATGTGCCACTAGAATTCCACGAGGCTTCCATCCAGCCTCCAGGTTCACTGCTGATCTGGAGAACGGCAATCCTCCAGTGTCAGAGTTTGGAGTGCTATCCCCTTGCAAAGGGGAACTGCTCTTCATAGAGTCATTGATGCTCAACTCTCGCCGCTTGCTACTGAAATGATCATCTCTAGTCTGCATGCCAGGACGGTTGGGTTCCAACCAAGGTAGCCTTATTGAAGCTTTATACACTGATGAATCAGGGAGCATGTGTGTTTCTCCTAAACCCCGCTTATCAGTACAAAAAGAATATGATGGTATTCCTTTAGATAAGCCGTCATAAAAGGAGCTATTTGCAGCAGATGCTTGTAGAGAAAAACCAGAATATAGTGATTTGTCAAAAGAAACGGAGTCTTTGACATCCAAAGACATGTTGCTGGAAATATTAGGGCCTTTCAGTCGCCCAATATCTTCAAGGTTGGCCGAGGATCCACTTTGTGCTGTACCAGGGTATCTTCCACCATGTACTATCTGTTCTTTCTTGCCACTGCTCTTCAGTAAAATGTCTCCAATGTCCTGAGCATCCTCTAAAGCTTGGTAGAAGATTGATTTTGGTAGCGGAGACTTAAGACATGAAAGAAGAGCAGTTTCAGAGGCCAATGAAGGTGGCTCCCTGTGTAGGAACTGCCTTAGATGAGGAGAAAGGTACACATAAGTATCTACAGATCCTAAGCTCTCGCTGCAGGCAGCAACAAATCTTACAGCAGACTGCTTAACCCAATTGATTGGATACCGGAGCCGGGGGAGAACCTTTACCAATAGACCAACAATTACTCTTTTTCTCAAATAACCACTTCTGCACATCATGGTCAAGCAATGAAGTGCATTTACAAGGACAGCCTCCATACCATCACTTAGTGCCTGTTCAAGATATGGCAAAAGATATTCCTCAACACTCCTTGCTCCAATAAAATAGCAAACATAGACAATCTGGCCAAAGAAAACTGCGCGGAGCTGCTCATCATGATCATTTAGAAATGCTGGAAGTATAGGAAGAAGAAAATCGTTACTTTGTCTGTGACCAAAGAAGTAACACAAATAACCTATATCCTGCAGAAGAGCTCTACGGGCATTAGGTGTCTGCTTTTGTCCCATCACCAAATCTTGCACTACCTCATAAATAGATTTCCTCAGTTCTGCAAGCTGGCGAAAAAAATCATCTTGCTTCTTCACTGGTAAATCTGCAGACTGTGATCTGGGAGCTACCACTGATTCATCCAGAGGTCGAATATCCGCTATGCTACGAGAACGAAGTAGGAACCTATAGGCTGTTAAAGCCAGCTTATGAATGTTGCTAGCATAGCAAACCCTAACACTCTCTTCTGTATCATCAGGGAGCAAAGAGAGCATTGGGAGGATGTACTCAGGGAATATAACAGCATCACTGATAGGGAAATCTTGCACAAGACAAAGAACATCACATAAGGTTTCCAAAGCAGCACAGCGGACAATGGCAGACGGATCTGAAAGCATCGCAATCACATAGGGAACCACTAGCTGTAAGCGACTATCATCATCTATGTATGTGGACGAGAACTTCAGAAGAATGAGACTGGCTCTTCTTAGCTCAGGTTTTTTCACACTGCGTATGCATGAGCAGAGTAATGAAGCAAGCAAGACCATGCCTTCACAGCTCACCTTCGAGTCCATCTGCTGAAAAATGTCAAAACTATAGGTATCTGATTGGTCATCATAAGCAGCCACCAAGGAGGATAAATGACTCTTTGAGATCTTCACATGAGATACAATATTGTTCCGACCCATCAAACCAGTTCCAATTTGCCTTCCTGCTGGATTAACTAGCTGTGAGGACTGATTACCACTTGCACAGGAAATGCTTGGTGCAACAAAATGGTCAATGTCTTTTGTGACCTTTGTGCTTGTGTTGTTACTCTTGCTCTCCACTTCTTTGAGGAGAAAATTGATATCTCCAACAATATGTTGATGGTCTACACGAGTATTTTTCTTAACTACGGATGTGCTGTTTCTAGAATCTCCTGGTGAGTTTAAAATTTCCCCTCCCATGCCTTTTCTCCCAGATGGTTCACTATGCTCACTCGATGTAGATCTTTCAGTTTGTTCAATTGTTGAGCTGCCCATCATTATTTCATGTATCTTCTCAAAATTTTCTTGAGTCTTCTCAACCTGCAAAGAGAATTATGTTTAGAAACTTTGCTGAACAGTAGTAGAGAAACTAAGGTTACTACAGACTTGAATGACCCTTACCCTGGCATCGGAGTCAAGTGGAACAATATCCGAGAAGAACTGGTGCAGAAATTTTGAAAAATAAAATGGGAACACAACAGATTCATATTTCTGCAGATAGATTCGACATGGTAGCCTTTTTTTGGGGTCCAACTGGATCATGTGAAGTATCATGTCACGGATACCAGTATCTTGTATCTGCAAGCACAAGTTTATTTTATATTTTAGCGGCTTTGTACAGGTAATAGGTAATATCTGAATGGAATCCAACAATCCTCTAGTCAAATAGAAGCAAAATCAGTAAAGAAACTGATGATGAGGGTATAGTGTGCGAATGAAGGTACATGAGAAAAATGTCGTCTTACTGTCTACATGCATCTTTTATAAGCACAAAGTTTTGAGAAATAAATCGCAAACTGGGGAAGAAAATGATGTGCCTTGGATCAATATCATTTCCAGTTTTTCACTGATTAGGTCTGTAAAATATCCTGCTCTGGAGTTAGGGCATAGGGGCATACTGAATTAGATTATCCCCTACTTTATTGGCATTTGGCAGTATTGAAAACGTAAAAAAAAATACAATGGGAAACTGTTGAGATCCTTTGGCACATCAATGCTAAGATTTTTCAATTGATATACCACTAACTCATGTAACAGAAAATCATGAACTTGAGAAAGGTATCATGAGTTTGCTCATCCAGGACTGCATCTAGCATTGCTGCATTTAGGTATGCAAAGGTTTTGGCTCATGATAGCTCTTTGGAGTTGAAGATTCTACCATCCATTTTAATATATCCATACTGATCTCCTTAATGATGTACACTGGTCCAGTAGGATACATAGGTATTACTCAGGCATAAGAGGTATGAACAGTCCAGCTTCAACCATTTAGGACAGGACATGGAATATCTGTGCAGATGTACCAACTTAAACCATGCATAGCAATCATTCACTACCATGTTCCTCTTACACACTAAATATACATAATACAAGAAATTTGGCAAAGTGCAGGTTTTGAATAGGTTAGAAATGACATATCAATATCATGTGTGTTTTGGTCTCAAAACTATTACCCCAGGTACATTTTTAGAACCAGAAACAAGATTAAATATGAACTAATTGTCCCATCAGAAATAGATGTGCACACTGCAGACTCATGTTGCAACCAAAAAACAGTATATAGATGCTAAGAGGTAAGTGGCGATATGTGACCCAAGATTACATGTTAGAAGAATAGAAACATTACAATGATTCATAACGAAGGATTAAACTATTGAAGAAGAGTAAAGGAAAAACATAAAAACCTTTTCTAGGGTATGTATGGGGTCATACTGACCACGCCGATAAGCCAGAAGTTGTGAAAGCTCAAAAAGTGGCTGGCCTTCAAGGAAAAGTTCAGCAAGAACGCACCTGGAAAGAAGATACATAATATACCGTCCAATGGTCAGCATTTTTAAAAAAGAAAATGGCTGTCAGAATTCTAACCTAATAGAGTACTGCTAAAAAATGTGAGGCTGGAGGAAAAATTCACAAAAAATCATGTTTCAAAATCCAGAGTTCTAGCAAGTAGCAACCACTAATCTGTAGTTAATAAGCCCTGCTTCCTAAGCACTTCCTAGATAACTATGCTAGTTAATTACAGTCATTAAAGACCTTGGGCAGCCCAAGAGGTGTGTACGGCTGCCAAGGCACCTATCTGTTTAGCTATGCTCTAGTGAGCTGTTTGTAATCAATGCAATGTCTATCTCTATATATAATCAAGGAGACGGCCTGGGGCGTGTTGTCTCTGGCTAATCAAGTCTGTGTTACCTCCAACATTTGGTATCAGAGATAGGTTAGACACCAAAGAGCCACGAGGCCAACTTCTCACCTCCTCCACCCCATGTCGACCTCTGTTGAGCGCGTTGCCAGGCTCAAAGCCAAGGGAACCGGCGATGGAGAGTTGGGCGACCCCTCCAGCCGGGCCGCGCGCTTGAAGGCTGCAGAGGAAGCAGCAGCGCTGGCAGTCCAGGCAGCAAAGCAGGCGGCGGCTGCTGCAGAGGCGGCAGCAAGGACGGCGCAGGAGCTGCGGGCCGAAATTGCTGCTGAGAAGGGAGAAGAAGAGGATGCAGAGGAGGAGGAAGAGGAGGCGGAGAGCAGGAATCGGGGGCTGCAGACTCCGTCGCGAGACAGGAGGCGCTCGCAGTCACCACTGCGGGACCGGAGGCGCGGCCGTGGCGGCGGTCGCTACGAATCACCGCAAGGCAGAGTGGTGTACCGCGACTCCGGTAGCAGCACGTCGTGGCCGATGCTGGACAAGACAAACTACTACGAGTGGAGTCAGACCATGAAGCTGAGGATGCAGGCGCGCGATCTCTGGGACGCCATCGAGGGCGGCCCTGTCCAGTTTCGCGATGACAGGCGCGCACTGGAGGTGATTGTCGGGGCCGTGCCCAAGGAGATGGGCATCCCACTCCTCGACAAGGCTACGGCGAAAGAGGCGTGGGACGCCATCGCTGCGACTCGCATCGGCGTGGACCGGGTCCGTCGAGCAACGCTGCAGCGCCTACGCCGCGATTGGGAGAACATCGGCGTCAACCCCGGCGAGCAAGTGGAGGATTTCGCCCTGCGTCTGTCAACTCTGCACCAGCAACTTGTCATTCATGGTGACAAGGACATCACTGAAGAGCGAGTGGTGGAGAAGTTTCTGCGCACGGTGCCGGCCAAGTACGCGCAGATTGTTGTCGCCATTGAGCAGTTCCTCGACTTCGAGGCGCTCACTCTCGAGGAGGTGACTGGAAGGCTCAAGGCGGTGGATAATCGCGAGGAACAAGCGCTGACCGAGCCGGTGGCCATCAACGGCAAGCTGCTGTACACCGTGGAGCAGTGGAGAGCGCGCTGGAGGAAGGAGAAGAAGGGAGATGATGCCGGTGGTTCTGGTTTCAGGAACCAGCGCGGTGGTGATGGACGTAGCCGCGGTGGTGGACGAGGACGAGGCAGAGGCGGTGGACGTGGTGGCGGACGAGGAGATGGCAATGTTGCTGGCCGCGTCGGCCCCAACACCTGCCTCAACTGCAACCAGGAGGGCCACTGGGCACGTGAGTGTCCCCAGCCGCGCCGTGAAGGTGCAGAGCGCGGCGGTAGAGGTGGAAACCGTGCTGGCCGCGGCGGTGGCAGCCGTGGTGGAGGCCGTGGCGACGGAAATCAGGCTGGGCAGCGTGACGGGAACCAAGGAAGGCATGAGGCGCACGCCCAGTACGCCGAGTGCGATGAAGATGGCGCTCTGTTTCTGGCACATGGCTTCATCAGCCTGGAACAGAGCACGCCGGCGCACAGCTACACGGCGCAGCACGTTGAACTTTTCCAGCCACGTGCTCGCGCCTATCTCGGCGTGCACGAAGAAGAGGTGGACAGCGGCTGGTACCTGGACTCCGGCGCGACGCATCACATGACCGGGCGCCAAGAGTTCTTTGCTGATCTGAACACTGGCGTTCGAGGAACGGTCAGGTTCGGGGACGCGTCGAAGGTAGAGATCAAGGGCGTCGGGTCTATTGTTTTCCAAGCCAAGACCGGTGAGCAGAGGGTCCTTCATGGCGTCTACTTCATTCCGGCGCTGAAGAACTCTATCCTAAGTCTGGGTCAGCTTGATGGAGGGTCCAAGGTTGAGATTGACGATGGCGTGCTTCGCATTTGGGACAAGAGCCGCCGTCTGCTCGCCAAGGTACACAGAGGGAAGAATAGATTGTATATTCTGCATCTTGAGGCTGCACAACCTCTCTGTCTCGCGGCGCGCAAGGATGATGAGGCGTGGCAGTGGCACGAGCGTTTCGGCCATCTGCACTTCGACGCACTCCGGCGACTCAGCAAGGAGGAGATGGCGCGCGGGATGCCGGTGGTCGACCATGTTGAGCAGGTGTGTGACACCTACGTTACCACCAAGCAGAGGCGGCGTTCCTTTCCGGCTGCAGCAGCATACTGTGCCCAGAATCAGCTTGAGCTGGTGCACGGTGACCTGTGCGGTCCGGTCACGCCAGCGACACCGGCGGGCAACCGCTATATCTTGCTGCTCGTCGATGACGCTACCCGTTTTATGTGGGCTGTGCTGCTGCCATCCAAGGACGCAGCAGCAGAAGCAATTAAGAAGGTCAAGGTGGCAGCAGAGGTGGAAAGCGGGCGCAAGTTGAAGGTCCTGCGCACCGACAATGGCGGCGAATTCACCGTCGCGGAGTTTGTTGCATACTGCGCTGATGAAGGTATTAAACGGCATTTCAGTGCCCCTTATTCACCGCAACAGAACGGTGTTGTTGAGCGCAGGAACCAAACAGTGGTGGCCATGGCACGAGCTTTGCTCAAGCAACGCCGGATGCCCTCTCGGTTTTGGGGGGAGGCTGTGATGACGGCTGTGCACATTTTGAATCGATCCCCGACGAAGGCGCTGAAGAATGCCACTCCTTATGAGGCGTGGCACGGCCGGGCACCAACAGTCGGCCATCTCAAGGTCTTTGGCTGTGTGGCCTATACCCGGTGGCTTACTCAGCTTCGTAAGCTCGATGACCGCGGCGAGGCTGGCGTGTTTATCGGTTATGCGGAAGGGGCCAAGGCATACCGTATCTATGATCCAGTGTCCCAGCGCGTGCGTGTCAGCCACGATGTGGTGTTCGACGAAGGCCGCGGCTGGGACTGGGCATCACCGGCAGCAGGCACATCAGAAGCAGCGGGCAGTGAGTTTACTGTTGAATTCCCATGGGCGGAGGAACTCCCTGAAGCAGGAAGTTCAGCGTCGCCTTCACTATCTCCTCCGCCACATCCTGCATCGCCTGGTTTCTCTCCGGTGAATGCAGGAGAGCCTGCAGCGGAAGCAGAGGAGCCCGCAGCGGAGGCAGAGGCGCCTGCGTCGCCCAGAACACCTACACCAGCTCCAGTAAGTCCTCAGGTTGAGCATGTGACCCCCCTGGAGGATGATGATGAAAGGGTGGATGCCTACCACGACGATGAAGAACTCCGCTATCGGAAGATTCATGACATTATTGGTGATCAGCCAACCCCTCCGCCGGCGCAGCGGCTGTTTGCAGAACTGAATCTCACCCATTATGGTGAGCCTACAAGCTATGAAGAAGCCAAAGATGATCCAGATTGGCAAGCAACGATGAAGGAGGAGCTGAGATCAGTAGAGCGGAATGGGACTTGGGAACTTGTTTCTCCCCGTCCTGGTCACCATCCAATTTCACTGAAATGGGTGTTTAAGCTGAAGAAGGATGAACATGGAGCTGTAATTAGGCACAAGGCAAGACTTGTGGCCCGTGGTTTTGTGCAGCAGGAAGGAGTTGATTATGAAGATGCTTTTGCACCGGTTGCAAGGATGGAATCAGTGCGTGTTTTGCTGGCCCTAGCAGCACAAGAAGGATGGGCAGTACATCACATGGATGTAAAGTCTGCATTTTTGAATGGAGAACTCCAGGAGGAGGTTTATGTTACACAGCCTCCAGGTTTTGTAGTATCAGGAGAGGAGAAGAAAGTGTACAGGCTGCACAAGGCTCTGTATGGCCTAAGACAGGCTCCTCGGGCATGGAATGCCAAGCTTGACTTGACTCTCAAGCAGATGGGTTTTGAACAGAATGTGTATGAAGCTGCTATGTACAGGAAGGGATCAGGTGATTCCCTACTGGTAATTGGAGTCTATGTTGATGATTTGATCATCACAGGAGTTAATCAGCGAAAGATTGAAGCTTTCAAGGCAAAGATGAAGCAAACTTTTGAAATGAGTGATTTGGGATCTTCTGTCTTTCTATCTGGGAGTTGAGGTAAGGCAATCAGAGGGGAGCATCACTCTGAAGCAAACCCATTATGCTAAGAAGATACTTGAGCTTGGTGGTATGGCAGGTTGTAATCCAGCCACCACACCCATGGAAGAAAGGCTGAAATTAAGCAAGGAAAGCACAGCAAAGGAAGTAAATCCAACTCAGTACAGAAGACTGGTTGGCAGTTTGAGATACCTAGTGCACACAAGACCAGATTTGGCTTTTGCTGTAGGGTATGTTAGCAGATTTCTGGAGAAGCCAACAACTGAACATCTTCAGGCTGTGAAGAGGATTTTGAGATACCTGGCTGGTACTCTAGATCATGGGCTCTGCTACACCAGAACAACAGGCAAAGCAAGGTTTGTGGGTTACAGTGATTCAGATTTGGCTGGAGATGTTGATTCAAGCAAAAGCACAACTGGATGTTTGTTCTTCCTTGGAAACCAGCCTGGTCAGCTGGCAGTCTGTCAAACAGAGAGTTGTTGCTCTGTCTAGCTGTGAGGCTGAATATGTGGCGATGACAACAGCTGCAACCCAAGCTTTGTGGTTGTCAAGACTGTTTGCAGATTTGTTGAGAAGAAAAGCTGAAGTGGTGGAACTCAGAGTAGACAATAAGTCTGCTCTGGCTTTGGCAAAGAATCCTGTTTTCCATGACAGGAGCAAGCATATTAGAATCAAGCATCATTTCATCAGAGATTGTGTGGAGGAAGGTAGCATCAAGACAGAGTTCATTCCCACTGCAGATCAGCTCGCTGATATACTGACTAAAGCCTTGGGCAAAACCAAGCTAGAAGAGATGAGGAGCAGGATTGGGATCAAGGAGATCAAGATTAGTTGAAGCAGGTCTTAGGGGGAGAAATGTAGTTAATAAGCCCTGCTTCCTAAGCACTTCCTAGATAACTATGCTAGTTAATTACAGTCATTAAAGACCTTGGGCAGCCCAAGAGGTGTGTACGGCTGCCAAGGCACCTATCTGTTTAGCTATGCTCTAGTGAGCTGTTTGTAATCAATGCAATGTCTATCTCTATATATAATCAAGGAGACGGCCTGGGGCGTGTTGTCTCTGGCTAATCAAGTCTGTGTTACCTCCAACATAATCTACTTTTGGAGCTGACATACAGTCCATGAAACTAAACCATGAGATGTGATTTTGTGAAAATACTTAATGTAGACAAAAACAAAGTTAATGAGGACGAAAAAGTAACTATTACAAAATCTCTAATTGAATTTGGTTCCAATATATGCAAGCAAGTGACAATTAACATGGTACTATATTTTTGAATAAACATGAGGCTCCAAAAGAAAGGGCAGACCCAGTGCCGGAGGCTCCCACATGAGTGGGGTCTGGGGAAGGGAAAACCAAAATATTTTCAAGCTGCCCCCAATTTTCACCCTTTGGTGGTTTTGGGCCAAGATCGGAATGTATCTTTCCATAAATTCAGAGAGAAATTTTGGGCTCTAAAGGGGATTCTATTAACCTCTGTATTAATCAGATCAGTTGGATCTGGGTTGCCCATTGGTCCTAGGCATTGGACATGTGGCTGATCGGTTGGAATAACTAATTTGTTGCGCAGTTCCTAAGTTTAGAGGATCCGAAGAACAAAAGAAAAGAAAAAAAAAATTACCAACTGTATGAACTCGCAAAGACCAGAGGAATCGAGGTAAAAGGTAACGGAAGTGGAACGAACCACAGGGACGTCGAAGTTGATTGCCATTATCTTGAGGTAGATGGGGGCACGAGCCGAAGACTCGAGGTTGACGCTGGAGAAAAGTTCTTGTTGGTTGAGGTCGCGCAGTTGTTCATCAGAGTCGCCGCCGGAAAGAGAGAATGTCAAAGATTGGAGTCTGAGGGTAGAAGACGAGCGTTCCGGAGAAATCTATTTATAAGCTGCTTGGAGTAGGGGTATTTTGGACTTATCTCTATACCGCGCACATGTAGGTCGAGGTGATTTAGATGGTATGGTAACTATTCGCACGATAATCAAGGGATTGTACAAATGATTTGATGGCAAGTAATCATGACTTGGAAGAGATATCGGTACAGGATATTTTAATTCTGAAAGTGGCGGCATTATTATGTTAGGATCTTGCCGATGGATTATTGTTTCGGTATCTTAACCATAATCAAGGCAAGAGTGGTTGGCAATTATGCGATATTTACTGAGGTGCGTGAATCAGAATTAGATTTGATAACAGATCAAATTTTGGCTTGAAGGATGAGTTACGGTAATTGGGCGAAGGCAAACGTTATCTAGAGTAAATTTCAGAGCATTAATGGTTTTATACTCTGAAATTGGGGGGCATGTGTTGACACCGTTTTTTTGCACGTGTCAAAATGATCAGAGTGGGCTAATCGGCAGGAGGAAAGTTACTGTATACGCTGACAGCCGATGAAAATCAGCTTGTAAGGATGGTTGCCGATGAATGGTGGTGATCGATGGAAAGGTTGATTTAGACTCGGGCATTGCCGATAAGGTTGGAGGTGTTATTGTCGATGCCGATGAAGGAAGGCTTGAAGACTACTGCCGATGAAACAGGAAGTATGCCGATGAAAAGGAGGTCGGTGAGATTTCCATCGTAATTGAGGTGGACAGGGAAATAGATAGGGGTTGATTTCCTTTTCTATATTTATTAGAGTATGATTCATGTAAGAGTCACGTGTTTCCTTAGATATGGACTTGGTGTCCTAGTTGTGTTTGGTTATGTCTCTTTAGATCAGGGTATAAATATAGAGTGAGGGGCAATGTAATAAAAAAACAATCAATATCAAAACCAATTTTTACTCCTATTTGCATCTACTTACTTTTTCGGCGACTTCGTCAATTTGCATATTTTTCTTTTTTACGAGTTCTCATTGATTCGGCGAGTTGCATAGCTTCAGTGTGACCTTCAACGATTCTCGAGTTCCGCGTGAGTACCTCTTGGCCGTGACTTCCGGGCGTATCGCTGTTGTCAAGACCAAAGTGCTCGTATCTTCATCCTTGTCGATTAACAGGTCAAATTGACTGGCACGCTTTGGATATCGATTCGGGTATTAGCCCTTTGTGTTTGCAGATCGACTTTTGCATCAACAAGTATCGAGTCTAGGGGTCCCACTCACGTGCTCGTGACTCAGACGAGACCACGACGAGTATGTTGGTCATTCTATAGGCCTGACCAACCATTTGGCATAGCTCAGTGGCGGCACATAGCTCCGGTGACTATGACTCTGTGAGCTGGCCAACGACTATGTAAAGTAGTGTGTGCAGAAAGGTTGTTTGGCTGTGCATCGAACATTTATTTATTTATACAATCACGAATCGCAGTAAGTGCGGTTGTGGTCATTGCCCCAACCAAGCCACCGACGACGGCGACGACCTTGACTGGAGGCCTGTGCAAGCTACAATGTTCTAGTCCTCACTCTGCTAGTCCAGGCACACCACCGCACATGACACAGCAGGCTCATTCCATCTGCTGGTACTTATACTGTAGCCTGTGGCAGTCATACTAGCCTTCCATTTGCCTATGATCTAGTCACTCTAGGCCTCAGCTAGTTGTTCAAGTATGCAGCTACGATCTTAACATGACGTGTTCTTCTATTTGGGTAGCTAGATTATTTAGACTACCATGAGATGATTAATACTACTCCATTAAATATCACTTTTTTATTAGCTATCTTTTACACGTCATCTTGTACTACTAATAGTGATGTCATCAAGTACTAGTGCTGCTGATCCATACTAGTTATATACATAAAGAAATTAATCAAGATTCCTTTACTAAACCTATCTAGTGCATGCAAATTCATACACTAGTAGGGCACTGCACCATGCAAGAATGGTCATCTCATCTATAGGAAGTTAGTCCTTTTTGCATGAGTAAACTTTGCTGCAAACACAGTGACTCTGCTAGCCAGTAGTAGCCCTAGCTGGTACGTGCGTTCAAGAAAAAATGTGAGGAGAACGACAAAGAATGTATCATAGTTGCTTTCATATGTCTACAGTGATGGCGTGTGGAAAGGGTGTCTAAGCTGTGTTTGTAGAGCAGCGAGCGAATGACGTGCTCGATGGGCCGAGCTTGTGAGTGAGATTAATGCATAGCATGTGCGATGCTGTTGCTACGGTCGGTCATCGCTGTGCACGTGCTGCGCGGGCTAAGCAGAGCAGCGTGCCTTGTGCGCACTCCGGGAATTAGGAAGAAGATGAAATAGAGAGAGATGGAGTTGGATCAGGATGACAATAGTGAGTTGAGCTATGCTAGAGAGTATTTAGACAAAGAATAAATTAGAGCTCAAATTGAGAATTAGTGCAATAAAATTTAATTTCTCATTTTACCACATGCAATAATACATAAACATGATGCTCATTACATGGTTTTAGCAAAAACTGTATAATGTAACACCGAGGGTTGTCGATGTTTCACCACCGATAGCATGCCATGGGGGTACCCGGGGTAGTTAGTTCGGGCTTCAGCGTATGCAGAACTCGACGATAAACGCAAGAGACAGTCAATTTATCCTGGTTCGGGCCCTCGACCGTGATCGAGTAATAGCCCTACGTCCAGTCGGCGTTAGCCTTTGTTTGCGTTGGACTGATTGTACAATGTTGTCTCTAACTCTCTTCTCCTAGAACTCCGCCCTCCTTTATATAGTCAGGAAGCTAGAGTCATAGTTGGTTTACAATATAGAGTCCTAGTAGGATTACAGGGTAGTATTACTACTAGGATTACATAGGAGTAATCCTAATCAAACTAGATCTCCTCTCTTCCTTGCGGTGTATCCCGTGGGTCCCGCATCGACAAGCCCCCGAGCACTTCATGGTTGAACTCTAGAAGCCTTGTTTTGTTCCTCTAGGTCTTGCCGAGCAGGAACAAGCGTCGTCCAAGTGCTTTCTTGAGTGAAACCATGTAGCGCTTCTTGGGATCTTCGAGTGGTGTGTCCTTTTTTTGAAGAAAAAGCACTCCCATCTTGGTGTAGCCCCCGAGCCTCTTGCTATTTAGAACAAGGAGCTAGAGGGTCTTGTCTTGAAATTGATCTGATTCTTCGTCGAAGGGCTCCCAAGCATATACCTGGGTTCTTTATCAAAAAGAACTCGGATATAGATCGGTCCGGGTTCTTTTTATCGTGAGGCCTTGAAGTGGTCTGTCTTGAAGAAGTCTTCTTGGTGACGTGCGCTTTTTAGAAGAAAAAAGTGCACTCACTGAGTATAGCCCCTGAGCCTCTTCTTGAATCTTATGTTGTTTGAAAACTCCTGTCTTGAAGAAGTCTTCTGAGTGATGTGCGCTTTTTAGAAGAAAAAGTTGCCGAGCAGGAACAAGCGTCGCCCGAGTGCTTTCTTGAGTGAAACCATGTAGCGCTTCTTGGGATCTTTGAGTGGTGTGTGTTTTTTTTGAAGAAAAAGTACTCCCATCTGGGTGTAGCCCCTGAGCCTCTTGCTATTTGGAACAAAGAGCTAGAGGGTCTTGTCTTAAAATTGCTCTGATTCTTCGTCGAAGGGCTCCCGAGCATATACTCAGGTTCTTTATCAAAAAGAACTCGGATATAGCTCGGTCCGGGTTCTTTTTGTCTTGAGGCCTTGAAGTGGTCTGTCTTGAAGAAGTCTTCTTGGTGACGTGCGCTTTTTCGAAGAAAAAAGTGCACTCACTGAGTGTAGCCCCTGAGCCTCTTGCTATTTGGAACAAAAAGTTGGAGGGTCTTGAATCTGAGTTGTTCAAAGAACTGAAAACCTCTCCTGTTGCAGCCCCCAAGCATATATATGGGTTTTTTATTCAAAAAGAACTGGATCTTGGCATATTCTCTGGTAGTCTACTGCTGTCAGATGTAGTTGTATGGTGGTGGTTGAGTATAAATGCTGTTTGTCCATGAGTTGTACAGTGTTGGTATATTCTTCCGAATATGCTTGTTCTTGAGTACCGTTCCTTCACACCTGAGTCCTCTTTCATTGAATTATGTCTTTTCACTGTGTCCTTTGTTAGGTTTGTTCCGTTGGTGCTCTCGATCCATGTGCACCGCTTCTTTGGTCTATAAATACCCTCCTGGTGTGCTGTTTTGATTAATCGAGCATTTTGTTGCGTGGTCTGAAATCTCCGTAGTCATGAATATGATAGTTTCTAAAGTAGAGCAGCCCCCGGGCGTATTTTGTAGTTCTTGTATATCTTGAATGTACTAGAAATGTTCTTGCCTAGGTCCGGGTTCTTGCTCCGGAGGTCCCTTTGTCCAAGATTGCGAAGGAAGTCGAGAGTCAAGAATATCTGGATGTCGTTGAAAAGGTGGAGCCTGAGGTCGAAGATTTAGCCAGGAGGATTGCGGATAATCTTAATATTGATATTTCTTCTCCTGATGACGATGCTTGATGTAATTGACCTTTGTACGCTAGCCTTTGTAATAGGATATTATACTCATTTTTAATGAAGTTTCTTTATTTTTCGTTGATGTCTTCTTTGCATGGATGTCTTCGCCTTGTTTATTTTTCAAATGAGTTATCCAAGTGATCAGAATTTTTTCTGAGTAGTCGTTTCTTGGGCGTGGCGCGCATCCGTAGTTTAGAGTGGTCATGTTCTTTCAACCATTGTAGGATAATTCCTTGATAGGTCGAGCGTTTGTATGCCTTTTATCTGAGCCTTGACTTGTCGAGTGCTTATTTGGCTTTTATCTGCACCGTGTAAATAGCTCGGTATATGCAGATCGTTGTCTTGTTAGAGTCCCTTGATTTGTCTAGTGTTTGTCTGGCTTTCATCTGCGCCATGTAAACAACTTGGGGTATGTAGATCGTTGGCTTAATAAAGTTTCTTGATTTGTCGAGTGCTTGTCTGGCTTTCATCTGCGCCATGTAAACAACTCGGGGTATGTAGATCTTTGCCTTTTTGTTCTTGTCAGTATTGAAAAGACTTAGAACCGGTGATCTCAAGCATCTTCAGTTTCTTTGCTTTCGTCCAGTGAGCTCAAGCATGTTTTCAGCTTTTCGCTTAACTCGGGGTGTGGCCAGCATCTGGCTCTTTCCCTGGTTGTGAAAACAACTCATGATCGGTTCAGGTGTTAGCTTATCAGCTACCCTCATCGGTGGGCTCAAGCATCTTTTTAGCTTTTTTGCTCTCGGCCAGTAGGCTCAGGCATAATTTCAGCCATTTTGCTCTTTGGTTCGGGTGTTAGCTTATCAGCTACCCTCATCGGCGAGCTCAAGCATCTTTTTAGCTTTTTTGCTCTCGGTTGGTAGGCTCAGGCATAATTTCAGCCATTTTGCTCTTTGGTTTGGGTGTTAGCTTATCAGCTACCCTCATCGATGGGCTCAAGCATCTTTTTAGCTCTTTTGCTCTCGGCCGGTATGCTCAGGCATAATTTAAGCCATTTTGCTTTTTGGTTCGGGTGTTAGATTATTAGCTACCCTCATCGGCGGGCTTAAGCATCTTTTTAGCTCTTTTGCTCTCGGCCGGTATGCTTAGGCATAATTTCAGCCATTTTGCTTTTTGGTTCTGGTGTTAGCTTATTAGCTACCCTCATCGGCGGGCTCAAGCATCTTTTCAGCTCTTTTGCTCTCGGCCGGTATGCTCAGGCATAATTTCAGCCATTTTGCTTTTTGGTTCGGGTGTTAGCTTATTAGCTACCCTCATCGGCGGGCTCAAGCATCTTTTCAACTCTTTTGCTCCTGACCAGTATGCTCAGGCATAATTTCAGCCACTTTGCTTTTTAGTTCGGGTGTTAGCTTATTAGCTACCCTCATTGGCGGTCGATGTTTCAATGATTTTGCTTGTCTGGGTTGTCTTGATTGTTTCTATCCGGAAACCTTTCTCGTGTCTTCTTCTCTGCAGTAATCATCTTTTCTATTGTGCGTCTGAATTCTTCATTGTTTCTCGGGTTTTCTTTGCAGAAGTCCTGAAATTGCCACCTAGCCATGATTCCTTGAGAGAAAGCTTTGATTACTTCTCGTTTGGTGATGTCATGTACTTGAGCACGTAGTTCGCCAAATCATTGATAGTAATTTCTAAGACTTTCGTCTCCTTTCTGCTTGAGTCCTTTTAATTCTGCGTGGGTGATGGGGTGCGTAATGATACCCGTGAAATTTTCACAGAAAACTCTTTGCAAGTCCTCCCAATTTTTGATTGACCCTGGATTTAATTTGTCAAACCATTAGAGGGGCATGGTTTCTAGGGCCATGGGAAAGAACAAGGTCTTGATATCATCGTCTCCTCCGGCTAGTTCAATCGACTGCGAGTAAATCCTGAGCCACTGCCTTGGTTCGGTCTTGCCATCATATTTAGAGTGGTCGGCCAGCTTGAACTTGTGAGGTAGTCGTATTGAAGCAAGTCTGTTTGCAAAACAGGGGAATCTATCGTGCGTTCCGGCTTCTGTGTATTCTAATTCAGCACCTCCTTCTAGCCAACTATTGTCTTGGTGAGAGTAGTTATGTTGGGCTATTTGAATAGGTACTTTGCTTCTGATCTTTCTTGGTTGTTTGACTTGGTAGTCTTGACTATGGCCCCTTCTACTTTCTCTGTTGTGACTTCCACTTGGTCCGAGTCTCTTGAAAGCGGACTTCCTTTGATTTTGATCTTCCTGCCCATGAGATGTTGACCTGGCAGGTAGTCTTGAGCAGGTCCTTCCGTCGTGTGTCCTTAGGGCTGTTGATCAGAGAAGGTCCCAGAGCTGTTCCTGTCTTTCACTAGGATGTGAGGTGGCTCCGAGTTCTTCTATTGCTTCTCGGATCCTATTGTAGGGTGTATTCACCGTGCGTCTTTCTTTGACTTCTTGCTCTAATTTTCTTCTATTGTACTCGGCCAGATCTGATTCATATCTGATCCAAGCTTCCTTGCGCTGTCTAGCACGGCGTTGGCGTCCTTGTTTTAATTTGTTTCTTCTTTCTCTGGCTTGCTTCTGATTCTCGGTCTCACCATCGTGCCCCTGGATAAAGGGTGATATGTTGGACTCAGATTCATCCGATGACCTAATGTCGGGTGCTTCTTGAGGGGCCAATGGTGATCGAGGACGTCGAACCTTGAATACTTCTTGTGCGTGAATTGTTCTATTTTTGGCGTCGGTTTCCACACTATCGTAGTCGTTGATAACTTTAGTAGAGGATTCAAGGTCGCAGATCGAGTCTCCTTCTTGGTAGGGTAGAATTACTGTTGTCGTCGTGCCGACTAGTCGGGTACCGCTATCCTCATGAACAGAACCTGGCCAGTGGATGATGCAGTCTTGAGATGTTATAGTTAGTACGAGACCTTCCTGAGCTCCTTTTAGTGGCATTCTAAGCACCGGATCAAGAGATCCTTCGGCCCGTGCCTGATAAGATTTTGCCATGTTATGGAGTCCGAACAGAAAAGGACCCGACTTCTTGAAAGGATTATGAGTGTACTCCGAGTTGTATTCTTGATAGGCCGAAGCCACGTTCTAGAACCCTGTCGGAAAAGAACTTGGTTTCTCGAAAGAACTCGGGTAAGACTCCATCTCGGATGCGGAGCCTGAGTTTGAGTTGGATGCGCAAAGCCACAAAATCTGAGTTGTATCGGACATCACGAGTTGCGCGAATCTTTTGGCGAGTTGATCTGCCGTAGTCGCCGAAATAGAAAGATCTTCATGGTGATCCAAATCTTCGAGGAGATGGCTTCGGAGCTTGCCATCGTCGCCTACCTCGTAGATCCATGAACCGAAGATGAAGGTTGATCCCGTTGAGAAGATCATGTTGTCGAGGTCCATCAAGTTCTCGGATGCAAATTCGCTGAAAGCCCCTACCTGGCGCGCCAGCTGTCGATGTTTCACCACCGATAGCCTGCCACGGGGGTACCTGGGGCAGTTTGTTCGGGCTTCAGCGTATGCAAAACTCGACGGTAAACGCAAGAGACAGTCGATTTATCCTGGTTCGGGCCCTCGATCGTGATCGAGTAATAGCCCTACGTCCAGTCGGCGTTAGCCTTTGCGTTGGATTGATTGTAAAATGTTGTCTCTAACTCTCTTCTCCTAGAACTCCGCCCTCCTTTATATAGTCAGGAGACCAGAGTCCTAGTCGGTTTACAATGTAGAGTCCTAGTAGGATTATAGGATAGTATTACTACTAGGATTACATGGGAGGAATCCTAATCAAACTAGATCTCCTCTCTTCCTTGCGGTGTATCCCGTGGGTCCCGCATCGACAAGGGTGTTACATATCGTGCCACACTACAACTCAAGATATGGACTTGTGTTTCTGGACACTATAGATGTTACTCCCTCCGTTCTAAATTATAAGTCGCTTTTACTTTTTTTGGTACATTCATTTTGCTATGCATCTAAATATAACAATGTTTAGATGCATAGCAAAATGGATGTACCAAAAAGTCAAAACGATTTATAATTTAGAATGGAGGGAGTAGTTGTTTTGGGGCACACGAGATGGATTATAATTGCCAAGCAGATGCTGTGAGTTCGTCGTTTATTCTTGTAGCATGGTCCTATTTGGAAACTGGATCAGGTATAACTAAAATTTAGTTAGACTAAAGTTTAGTTAGATGGTGTTTGGATACCAACTAAACTCTATGTGAGTCATGTTTTAATAAATAGATACTACCCTTTCCTTACTCAGGGGAAAAGGAGAGAGGGGTAGGTGGGAGGGCATTTTGAGTATTTTCATGCTTTATGCCAACTTTTAGTCTGACTAATTGGAGATGGACTAAAGTTTAGTCCATCTGTTTGGATGGACTAGGTCTAAAGTTTAAGTGACTAGCGATTAGTCTATTGTACCAAACATGCCCTATGTGCCAACCCCCCCTCCCCCGGTTGTTTTTATTGCAACGTCCTTTCATTCAAGAGTAAAGACTTCTTAGTTTTCTTAGGCCCATTTGGACACCATGAACTAAACTTTAGTTGCCTAAAATTTTGATAAGGATCAACTTGCATAAGGGCATGTGGTGGTGGGTTGGATAAAACTAGAATCACTCAGAGATCACTCAACAAGATCAACTAACACCGAAGATGCATACTCAATTCAAATAACATATCATTGTCTACTCCCCTTCAAATGATACGTAACATTGATTATTTATACTAGGAACATCCCTCCTAGCTAACCATAAGTAAAAGCAGGTGGAAGATCATATTGTGGAGAAATTAAAGAGTCCTCAATTTCTCCCACAACCACGAAACAACCTGAGCAACTTCCACTGACATAGCCATAAGTCCATAACTACTAGCTCAGAAGTCCAAATGATGCACCGTTTATTACGTTGGAAACTAGACTCATACACCTTTTCAATGAAATAGTATAAATATGATTGATAAAACCATAAATATTAATATCAGCTAGGCACGAATTATTGCACTAGTTCTGTACGTTGTACAAACTTGGGTAACATGGCAACGAAATTACAGATAGTATCAGTTTTAGGAGCACATGCTTTACCTTCCCATGGCCTTATCAACTCTAGTCCTAAGTATCCAAACATGTGAACTAAATTTTAATTTTCAACCCAACTAGCAATTATAGTTCATTAATTGGCAAATGTGGACTAACATAGACTAAAAAGCGCGTAACGTATGAGTCTCTGTCCATAAAAGCTACTTGCTTTTAATCCATGGATTCAAGCAGCACTGGACTAAAACTTTACTCACATAAACTTTAGTTCTACTAAGTGATCCTATATATAACCTAAATCCTGCGTACTTCATTAATCTGAATAAATGCACCATCTTTTCTTAGTAAATTGCAGTAAATTGAGGACGAACAAATTAGACAAAACATTCGTTCCATGTCCATGCTTAGCTTAATTATGACTTATGAGCGCAACCCGGCCGTATGATTTGTATTTATTTCCCAACTGTTGATCGAGTCACTACTAGTAGCTACAACATTAAACAATCCTTCAAATTAAATGGGCTACAGTAGCGGTATTAAACTGATGATCCTGCTGTGGCCCAACCCAACAGCGGAATGAATTACATTTGTGTTGGCTCCATCAGCTTTATGGATATATGTACCCTGGGCGGCCCCAGATAACAGTACTAGGGTAGTTATCAGTCAGTCCATTCACTGCCGGAATCCTTAAATTTGCCGAACGTTTTTATGTTTGTCGAGTGTATTTTTTCGGGCACTCGGCAAATAAGTTCTTTGTCGAGTGCTGCGCTAAAAATACTCGGCAAAAAAAACCACTCGGCAAAGAGGAGGTTTGCCGAGTGTCAAAAAAAAAACGCCCGGCAAAGAGGGGGTTTGCCGAGTGTTTTCTTTTTTGCACTCGACAAAGAAGTAAAATCTTTTTTCTAGGAAAGAAATAGAAGAAAAAAATGAAAAAAAAAACTTTACCGAGTGCCCAGATTTAGGACACTCGGCAAAGAAGTAAAAATCTTTTTTCTTGGAAAGAAGGAGAAGAAAAAAAATAATAAAAAAACATTGCTGAGTGTCCAGATCTAGGACACTCGGCAAACAAGTAAAATCTTTTTTCTGGGAAAGAAGAAAAAGAAAAAAAAGAAAAAAAACTTTGCCGAGTGCCTGGACACTCTGCAAAGAAGTAAAATATTTTTTCCCGCCGCACCGCCCTGCCTCCCTCCTCCTTTCCCTCACCTCCGTCCACCACAGCTCCCTCCTCCTTCCCCTTTCCCGCACCCGCCCCGCCCCGCAAGCTCCTCCCCCACCGAGCTGCCTCCCGCCGCCACCACTCCCGAGCTCGTCCTACTCCCTCCTCCCCCAAGCTCCTCCCCCATCGATGGCCGCGTCGCTCCTCCCTCGAGCTGCTTCACGGGCGGAGGTGATCCCCCGGCGGCCAGAGCACCCTTCTCCCCGACGTGCTCCATCGGTGCTCACTCCTCCCCCGAGCTGCTCCAACGGCGGCCGACGCGCCCTCCTCCCCTGAGCTGCTCCACCAGCGGCGGCGCAACCCTGGCGGCCAGCGCGCCCTCCTCCCCCATCTCCTTCTCCGATGACCGTGGTGGTCGGATCCGCGACCGTGGTGGCCGAATCTGCCGCTGGTGGGCGGATCCACGACCGTGGTGGCTGGATCCGCGCCCATGGTGGCCGGATTTGCCGTTGGTGTCCGAATCCGCGCCCATGGTGGCCGGATTCACCGGTGGTGGGGCCTGAGTGGAGCAGGCGGGCTCGACGGTCCCTCTCCATCTCTGCTCTCCATGCGGGCGGCGGCCTCGATGGCGGCGGCGGATCCAGCGGGCGCCCCTCCCCTCCCCTTTCTTCTTCCCCGGCGGCTTTGGTGGTGGTGGTGGTGGCCGGCGACGGTGGTGGTGGTGGTGGTGGCGGCGGCGGCGTGGTGGTGCTGCCGGTGACTTGTTTTTTTTTTATTTTTTTCTGAAAAATGTTTGCCGAGTGTTTTTTTTGGACTCAGTATAGTCCTTGCCGAGTGCCCGACGATTGACACTCAGCAAAACAGTATTTGCCGATAAACGGTTTGCCGAGTGTCGTTTGCCGAGTGTAACATTCGGCAAACGGTTTGCCGAGTGTTTTTGCGGCTTGGCACTCGGCAAAGCTCCTGTATCGGGTAGTGATTGGTAGCAAGATTATCCTGCGTTTGCTGCATTTAGAGCATCTCGAAGAGACATTCTAAATTTCATGTTACATATCTTCATTTAGCTATCCACTTTGTAAAAATCCTTTCTCCATAATCCAGCACATTCCAACAGACTGGCCATATCTCCAAGAAAAAAGAATGGAGTTTGGGGCAACGCAAACATGGCACTCACAGTCAGCCTCACATACACTAAGATAGCAAGGCACGTTGGCTAGCCAAATTTAGCTACCGAGGCTCACAGGATAGCATGTCAAATGGGATAGCAATTGTGTTGGCTAGTCTATTAGAGGCCATTTTTCTAGAGCTTTAGCTAAAAATAACATTTGCATGTTAGATACAAATTTTGTAGGAGTTGCTCTGTTGCTTGTCGTCGAGGGCCGACGAGCATGCATGTATGCACCCTAAAAAAAAGGACCACTACCGATACTGTATCAAATGCAGGTTTGATCGAACAATCGAAAATTACTCCCTCGTTCTTCTGTTAGGCGCGTAGGAGTTTTTTTTTTTCTAGAACATGCGCTGCACGTATTTTATTAAGAAGAAGTTTTCGAGTACAAACACCGGCATGTCATGGCGAGGTGCTAGGCGCCAACACACAATGACACAAACACAACGCTGCGTGTAGGAGTTTAATCTAGCTATATTTGTCAAACCTGCATTTGTTTGGTCGTTGTGCATGCTCCATTTGTGGTGGTGTAGCAGGCTCATCACCTCAAGAGCTATGCATGAACTTGCTTGTTGATTGGCCGTGGCTAGGCTAATAACCACCAAAAAATCATGCATGGGTCTTGTACAAGTAATGATCTACCTAGGTACTGATGGCGGAACGCCCTATATTGAAGCATAAATGAAAAAATTGATACGCCTTGTTACTATATGGATCCATGCATGCAAGTGTCTTGGACGACTCTTAGTATTCGTTTTTCTACCCTTCACGCCATATAAACTAAATCGGGCCGAACAGAGTAGATAGATAGATAGATATATTAGTAGTGTTTAATTCGAGGATAGATCATCAGTTGGTCGAAAACATGGATTTGTGAGAGTACTGCACTACAAGCAGTACACAATGTGTGTTAATGTGAAATTAATTTGTCTAGAGATATAGTGTGTGACATCACTCAACATGTGGCCCGTCGACGTGATTGCCTTATTATTACGTACGACGTTTAATTTTGGATCGGAGCAAGAACCCACGTGATCGCGTAATGAAGCATTATAATTATTGCGCCACTACATGCACGTAGTAGTACTCTCCTCGGTTGACAGAAATCAGTAGGAGTAGGACAACCATGCAGTTCGTCCCTTCCTTTGGCACTACCACAGAGCCCTCGCTCGACGATAGACGATCCGGTCCATCTCCATGCATGTCCTTTTTGTCCTCAGTGCAATTAGCGGTAGGGCACACACACATTTGCATGCATCTTAATAAAAACACTAGATGCGAAGTATCCAATGGACACTAAGATTCATCGAGCAGCATCAATGCTTTGCTATACTGCACGTACTTAGTCATAAATACAGATGACAGAAGAATTTAAAGATTGGTCCTCTAGATGTTTATTGGTATAATGTGTGTAGTATATTACCTCTATATCTAAAAAAGGGATGTAATTTTAGATTTGGTCTAAGTTAGAATGTTTATATTTAGTTCAGTTTAATTATAAAAAATAGTTTCAACTAACATTTATGATAATATTCCATGAATTATACTTATTATTGGTATCATGAATATTAGCAATTTTTTATAAACTTGTCAAACTCAAATCATTCGACTAAAACAGAGATATAATTATATATATATTTTTTGGACAAAGGGGTACTAATTAATTTAAACAACAAACTTAATAAATTAAACCAAGGCAACCTATCAGATCGGTCTAATCATTAATTTCTGCAAGACGCGTACTGAAGAGTGGACCTAATAAAACCACAGTACGGATTTATAGTTAATTAATTATTAAGTGCCCTGTAACTTCAGGAGGTAGAAGAAGCACTGAAGCAGCACATAGCTGCGAGCCTGGTGACCTCGCGCGCGACTCTGCCCTTTTTTACTTGAGAAAATTTGCTCATTGCCATCAAAATCTATAATTCTTTCCTTATTGCCATAAAAAATAACAGCTTTTCTTATCTGCCATCAATTTATGTTCTTTGTTTCCTTAACTGCCATTACTGTGAACAAGAGCTCCATTATGTTAGTAATCTGTTAGACTGGATGGGGAAGACAGTTTTACCCCTCCAAAAAAATTTGTCCAAGAATTTCTCGCATGCCATTGATGTCCAGAACCATATACCATATATCAGATAAAATGATAGAAACATAGATATGACAGCAACATAAATGTTATAGGAACATGTCAGACAACATTAAAGCAACATATTTTGAACACAGTCAACATGACATTAGGCATACACTATATTAGATGTTCATTGGTTCACCAAGCAAAGTAGCGGTTCATTGGTTCACATACCAAGCAAAAGAGCAAGTTCAACCAGCCATCATTGTCCATATAATCGCAACTAGGCTCATTCTCGCTAAGCAAAATAAGCAGCCATAAGTTTGCATAGCAAGCAAAATAAGGCAGCTGCACTACTTAACATCACAAGCCACATAGATGATATGCATGAACTACAAATTAAGATCTGGAAGTTTCCTCTTGCTTCTAGTGTGTGCAGCAGGGCTTTGGTTTAGAGGAGTCTGCTTCTAGTCGTCATAGCTGGATTATCTGGTGGCACTGGAACCATCTTTTTCTTCTTCTTCTTCACATGTGCATTGGCCTTTCTTTTATCCTTTTTCTGTTCTGTAGACGTGGATGTGGAAGGTGGTGGTATTGTTTCACCTAAAGACATGACAGGGTAATCAATGGCAAGCGGATCATGTTGATTTGAGCCACTTCCAGACCTACATGTGAGAGAGTTTTACAATTTCAAAGGATAATATTGAGAATGTTGTGACCAGAACATTAACTTTATAATTTGAGCGTATAATATTGAGAATACTATAATCAAGAACATGAGTTTTGCAATTTCAGCATACCTGAGAGAGTTTCCAGAACCTAAGGTAATTGAAGCACCTTGGTTGTAACACAAAAAAGATACATTTTTAAGAAAAACAAATAAGAATATAATATATGATGAGATCTGTAAAAATGTACAGAGAAGGTCTGCATCTAAGCATATGTAAGAAAAATGCAAACTAGTTATGCATGTAAGCATATGTTGCTGAATTTCATTTGTACAAGGTAGAGTGTCAATTCTGTACAGAGGCATACCTAGAAGGAAATTGCATTGTTGTAGGTCCTCCTTGAACTAGGACAATACTACTCTCACATGATGGTTCAACTGTCTTCTTCCTCCTCTTTGGTTCCCTCTGCATTTCATGAATCACATCCAATATTAAAAGGCGGCAATATGAAATTAATAACAAGTGGCAAAAAAAATAAAGATGAGCAATGACAGCATGCTTACTTCTCAGCTAGCATGGTTGTTATATCATCAGGGTCACCATACTTGCAGTTATACCAGCGGTGGCCATATCCCTTGCAAATGGGGCACTGATGTGACCCTTTCTGCTTTGTCATGCTGCTACCACCCTCAGTACATCGTTTCTTTCTCTGTTTCTGCCTTCTACCAGCCGTAGGTTTTAGAAGCGGTGGCTCCATGAAGAAACCATGGTTAGATTTCGGCCACTGAGACTTGTCAGGCATGGCAGGTATAAGGGACTCATATGCTGCTCTAAATTTCTCAACAGAATAATACATGTCAACATGTTTCTCCAATTGATCTGGAAGAGATGTGATGAATGCAATAGCGTGTTTACAAGGAATCCCCAAAACTTCCCATTTCCTACATGTACAGGTTCTTGCTTCTAGATTGACAACACATTTGAAGCCACTGCCACCCTTCACAGATACCTCTGCTACGGTATCCCCACATCTCTGTACATCCATATCCAAGTTCCTGCTTTGCTCCTTCAACATCTTGAAGATGTGTGGTAGAATGATCCCTTGAATCTTTCTTGAGATTGTTCTCCTAACATCCCACTTATCCATAACAAGTTGCCTGATCTTGTCCATAAGGTCATCCAAATTCAGACCTTTGTACTTCTTGATCCAATTGTTGAAGCACTCTGCTAAATTGTTGGTCACATAGTCGACTTTGTAATGTGTCCAGAACTGACTTCTTGTCCATATCTTAGTATGCCATTGCCTTATATAAGCCATTGCTTCTGGTTTAGCATCTTCCATTTCTTTTCAATGCTTCTCAAAAAAAGTAGGGGCTCCATGAATATGCTGCGTGCCAAAGATGGTCCTCAAATATCTTCCCGTTGTACCTTTTCTTGAAGTTTGACACCAAATGCAACATGCACTCTCTATGTTCTGCATTTGGGAACACTTCCTTCACTCCTGCCATCACTCCTTGACTAGCATCTGTATAGATAGCTAAGCCTGCAGGAGCTCCAATGGCATCTCTAAGCCTTTGCATAAACCAAATCCAATTTTCATTTGTTTCTAAGTCTATCACTCCAATAGCAACTAGATACATCCAATTGTGCCCGTCAACAGCTATTGCACATGCTAGCTACCCCCTAAACTTTCCTGTCAAAACGGTGCTATCTATGGCCAAGTATGGTCTGCATCCTTTTAGAAAACCATCTATGCATGGTTTCATAGTAAAGAACCTATTAAATCTGATTTGATCAGCAATTTTGTGGTGATCTATGACTACAAAGCTTCCAGGGCTGCACCTTTCAACCTCTGCCTTAAACCTATATAGGTTATCAAAGCTACTGTCCCAACTACCAAATAGCTGTTTATCAGCTAGCTTCGTACCATCATACACTCTTTGGTAAGGTACATCTACCTTGTGCTTATCCTTTATCCACCTCACCAATTCTTTAGCTCCCACGCTTGCATCTTCTGCGATCCAATCCTTGACTTATTCACACACCCAGAATTTGGTTGCATTTGTCACTACCTTACTCCTTGCACTATGACAGGTATGTTTATGTGGGTTCCTATTCACCTGCATATACATTTCAACAAATTGAACAAATATTTTTAGGGGGCAGCTAAATACAGCACTCTTCCTTGAACTTGCAAAATAGAGCACACAATAAAAAGAATCCAATTGGACAAACGTTACCTTTAATGTAATGTTGTCCTTCATTGTACGAGCATGTAATCTCCATCTACATCCTTCATCTTTCTTTCTTGAACAATATACCCTCACTCTCCCTGGGTCACTCTTTTCGATGTTAAACTCAAATTCATGTTTAATAGCCTGCTGAGAAAGTGCTAACCTAAACTCACGCATGTTGGGATATATGTTGCCTACACACATTGGAGGATTGTTTTTTGTCATAAGCTAAAACTGGTGTAGGTGGCAGAGGATCTTTCCCAACTAGACCATCCCCTTCCTCATACTCTTCATCAGACTCAGAGTCACTACTCTCAATATGATCATTAGCAGGCTCATTTGTGCTAGGTTTACCATGGATCTGGTATTCAGCTTCATCATCAATACCCACATGTTCATTATGTGGCTTAGGATTTGCAAGAATACCATCATGAACAAGAATATCATCATCAGCAGGGTCATTTGTGCTAGGTTGGCTTGAAGGCATAGTGGACTGGCTTGCTTGAGGTATAACTAGACAAGCCACAGATGGAGTACTTGGGATATCAAGGACCTCTGAATTTTCAGAAGTATAAGGCTCAGGGATAGGCACAACATCTTCGGGTTCAGTGTATGTAATGGTCATGCGAACTACCTTTCTATGAACATGTTTGTTGAACATTGCAAGAAGTTCTTGATCTGTTGTGACTTGAGGGAAGATCTTTTGGAGTTCATCATAGTAAAAAATAGATACTACTTCATTATAGCCATGTGGATATGCATCGACAATTTCTTCAACAAGATCCATAAAATTGCATCCATCAACATCAACAACCTTGGAGATATGAAAGCATGCAAACTCATTCCTACGCTTTTTAGGATTCCTAGAAAGTCTGATTTTCAGCAGGTAGCTGGACTCAGGGTCCATCCTGCGAATCAATATGCTATCAAAACTATGCACACCCATCAAAGTCTACTCATTCATGCTCCTAATCTTCTAATCGACAAGAGATAAGAAGAGAAAAGGAAGAGCAAAAGCAATTACCCTGAATGAATGCAGGATGTGTCGGGGCTATGTACCGGCGTTGCCATGCCTCCTCAGACCATGTGCACTGAGGAGGGGCGGTCGATTGGGCTAGAGGAGAGGCGTCTCGGCGTCGGTCGACGTCCGACTGGCGACGGGTGGTAGCTTCCCGGTGGGTCGACGTCCGATTGGTGGCGTCTGTTCGGTGGTGGGTCGGTGGCGGCGGCGGCGACGCTGCCCGATCCTGCGGGAAGCGCCGGTGGCAGCGCCTGGCCCCGTGAGTGGCGACGGCGCCCGGCCGCACGGGCGCGTGGAGCTCCGGCGCGGGGCGTGGAGCTCAGGCACGGGATCACCGGCTGCGCACGGGTCGGGTGCGAGCTAGGGTTCCTCGGGATTTTTTTCGTGTGTGAGCACTGGATTGAGCCGAATCGTTTTGGTTGGGAAGGGATCGGCCACCGCTTTCATCTGGGATGGGTAGGGGCAAAAGCGTACACCGCTGTCAAGTGAACACGGAGACCATGGCCACGCCGTCTGCTTAGTGGCACTTATGGAAACAAACTATGTAAACAGATGGCAGTTAAGGAAACAAACCTCGTATACGTAACTGTAATGGCAGTTGAGGAAACAAAAAACACAAATTGATGGTAGATAAGGAAAGCTATTATTTTTTATGGCAATGAGGAAAGCAGTATAGAATTTGATGGCAATGAACAAATTTTCTCTTTTTACTTCTTATATATAGGATGCATCTATGGAGTGATTTACATACATCTTTGTACTAACTGTGCAGTAAATGTGTGCGGCCACAAGTTGGATTGCAATAATGTAGGGTGTCTGAGTGTTCATATAAAATTCTTCTGACCCCTAGGGCGCCGCTAAGTGCAGCTCTAACAATTGGCTTTTAAGTTAATCATTTTTCTCATATTTTAATAGAAGAGAGAGAAAAGCTAGCTCTTGATCCAGAGCTAAGCTCTTTCACACATTTTAAAGTTGTGTGAGGGTGTCATGTGGGGCTATCCATGTTAAAAGCTAGTATGTGCTAAAAGTTAGCACTATTGGGGAAATTGGCCTAGAGCTAGTAACTAGCTCTAACCATTGCGGGTGCCCCAAAACGTGTTGTATTAAACATTTTTTCCTACTTTAATATATATAAAGACGTATAAACACTTTGTGTGATCGAGAAAAAATACTGTACCATGTAGCTTTAGCTATTACATACAGTAGGTTAGCCCAGACCCCAAGATCAGATATGAACTCTAGATTAATAAAGGAAAAGGTGTCCTACAATATCCCACATAAAATAGGACACGCTGATGAGCCGCAAAAGGAAATTGAAATTCTGTCGGAACAATGTTTTTCAACCAGAAAGGTGTCATACAATATCTCGTTCGGCTTACCCCATATTCGGCTTGATTGGCTTCTTTTTTCAGTCGGAACAGTGTTTTTCTCTCATAATAATTCAGCCGAAATAGTGTTTTTCAGCCAGTTTCAGCCAAAATTCTACCAGCCGAACGGACCCGGTGGCCACATGCATGCATATACGCACATACATACACGTACATTTAGGTTAGGAAATCATCAATTTAATCGGGGCCAGAGACAAGAGTTGTAAAGTTGATGACATATATATCCATCCATGTACAGTATTAGTGTATAGTAGTAAAAGTTAATTAGAGGCTTTGTCCTTATAATTGACCACAGTGTCTGTCAGTGACTCAGCGACGGTGTCGTCCTTGCTTGATGCATGCGTGGATCACCGACGACTATGTCGTACATGCTGCATGCTCACGTACGCTTGCATGCATGCATGCGGCGACGTTAATTCGACTGTTCGTACATTATACTCCATAGTACTACGCGGCATATACAGATGCGACGCTCATACGTACCGGCGGATCATCCACCCACCCATCGTCCTCTCCCATCAGTAAATACGTACGTAGATCATATCATAGATCGATTCGACGCAGCCGCAGGACCATCCCGCGGGCCGGTCTCTCGCTCGCTCGCTAGGCCCATTCATTCCCTACGACAACATCGACGTATGCATGTCGTTAACCGTCCAGCATCGTTTGCTGTTTCAAAATGCATGCATGGCATAGCTACCTCTTCTATCTAGACTCTCAGCAAGTCTGAACACGTCCGTCCTCCGTGAAACCTGCATCGATATATATATACACACGATACGAACGACCATGCATATCACAGTACGATATATATATACCGAAAACAGTAGAATTGCCGAGTATCTGAGGGTTTGCCGAGTGCATTTCAACGAACACTTGGCAAACATCCTATTTACCTAGTGTTTTTAATTAAACACTCGGCAAATATATAGTACTCGGCAAAATCCAACTTTGCCAAGTGTCTAATAAAAAACACTAGACAAACTACAACGAAACACTCGACAAACACAGACACTTGGCAAAGTAGAGGCATGTGCGCTGGGCGTGCGGCGGCCGTTGGGTGCGCCGTCCTGCCGTTATAACTTTACCAAGTGTCCATTAGAGACACTCGGCAAAGACAGGGTTTGCCGAGTGTTTTTTATTGACACTCGGCAAACTGATATTTTTACCGAGTGTTTTTATTTGACACTCGGCAAAATAATATTTTTGTTGAGTGTTTTTTATTGGTACTCGGTAAAATAATAATTTTTTTTCTCTTCTGTCCTCCAAACTTTTTCTACTCTCCACATACAACATGTGGTACTACATGTTAAAATTTGGCATATTTCTCGATCTGTTTGCTATATTTAATTAATTAATTGCATTTAGAGAATTTTTTTGTTTAAGTCAAATTTGAACCGCAAGTGATTCAAATAATGAAATAAATTGAGTCGAGAAATCATATTCATGTTATTGAGTCCATTTTGGGGCCTTACTCGGGAAATGAAAAGAATTTTCGAACATTTTGTTCAGGAAACACGACCACGAACGTGTGGCCGAATGATTTTTAAATTCTAAAAAAAGCAAATCAAGTCTGAAAATCACGAGATTTGTCAAAATTTCATGATATCATACGTGGAGACTGTGAAAAAAAATTGAGAAGGTTTCGCACAATTTGTCACGTACGACCTTTATAAACCGAAACATCTCCGAAGAAGAATCATAGCGTTGAGAAGGATCCAGTAAGATTTGGAGTCAAAGTGACAGTCGAATTGGGGTTTGACTTCAAAAGTTTTTGTATAGGCAATAGACAACATAGATTGGTTCACGTCAAATTTTGGTAATTTTTCGTATCCTTTTGATAATTTTAATTTATTAACCGTAATTATAGAATTTTAATTGATATAAATTGAATTTGAGCTATAACTGCATGAAATAATGGATTAATATTCGTAGAAAAATCAAATATGCATTGTTGAGTGAATTTGACAAGGTATTTTTAAATTACATCGTAACAAATTTAGTAGAACACGCTATGAAGATGAAGGACGGAGGAGCATCAAATATAAACTTTTTTGCTGAGTGTTTTATACCCGACACTCGGCGAAAAGAATAGTTGCCGAGTGTCATATAGGGGACACTCGGCAAATTCGTCGACCCGGCCCTACTACACAGTATCGAGCCGTAATGAAAATAAAAAAACAATGCCGAGTGTCCCAGATCTTGGCACTTGGCATACTCCTTCATATGCCCCTAGCGGCCCGCACCCCCGGCCCTCACCCTTGCGCACACAACACGCCGCACCGCACCGCACGCTACACCGACGCCTCCCCCCCCCCCACCGCGCCCCGCCACCGCACCGCACCGCACCGCACGCCGTCACCCCCGCCCCACCATGCCCCGCCGCGCTCGACCCTTCACACACACGCCGCGCCGCACGCCGCCACCCCCAGCTGCCTCCCCGCCCCACTGCGCCCCGCCACCGACGCGACATCGCTGCCCCGCCCCTGGCGCGCCCCGCCCCTGGTGCGTCCCGCCGCCGGCGCGGCCCGCCCCCGGCCTCCGGCTCCCCGCAGTATCCCTCTGCCCCGGTAAGTTCATTCAATTACAGTACCTATCATTCTTTTTTTTGTGCTGTTTACAGTACCAATTTAGGTCATAGTCAACATCTTGCGATCTAAATATTTAGTGTCATAGAGCATTAAGGAAACAAATTTAGTAGTCTTCCAACAATAAAGCAGTAGCTTTCAGAGGGTCCGCTAGAGAAATTACAGTACCATTAGTTAAACCTAAGCAAACTTGTAATGTCTGGTGAATGAAACGAATTATTAGTGGAGCCATGGAAAGTGAATAGAACAAAAGTTGGCACACAGGCAATCATGACATATATTGAAATGAAAGCCTTATTGAGCGCCGATTTGACATCCATGGACTGATAGGGACGACTTCTTTAGTAGCTCACAGGCGAAACCCTTGTTGGAAAACGGTGTCATTAGCTGCAACTGCAAACAATGAGCAGTGCAAAAGCTATTAGTACCAGGTGATTTGTAGTTTAAAACAAAACACCGCACAAAGCTACCAGCTACACAAGCTATTAGTACAGTACATAAGAAAATGACGAGGGTGGAAGACAATAGAACATATTTAACTCCTAGTTAGAATTACTAAGACAATTATAAGAGTGTAACTTAAGTAAACTGATACATTTTGATAGAATGAAATGTCCTGGCTACATGAACAGTACCACTAGGGACCAACGCCTGCTGCGAGGCTTCATAGTTTATGGCAAACATGAAATAAGTAAATTAATCCATTTTCACTGAATAAAATCTCAAGGCAAGTTTGAAATAAGTAAATTAATCCGTTTTTGAGAGAATGAAATCTCATGGCAACATGACCGGTGCCTGCCGGGAGGCTTACTGTCTAGCCACTTCTTCCAGCTAGAATTACTAAGACAAATAGAGGATTGTATGATACATATAAGTCCACTAATGATCATGGCATACGTTGTAGCTGGAACAGATAGTGCACATGCAAATGTTAGCAATCTAAACATGCACTGACTATATACGTGTCTCAACTTGTAGGTTTTTGCCGCCGCTCCCTGCCCCGTCCTGTCGCCTGGTTCCACCTTGCCCTCTTGCCACCCCACAACTTCGAGTTGCCGTGTTTTTGCAAGGTATAAGATGTGCATGTGGTTGTCGGCCATCGTGCTGTTTGTTTGGTGTGGATGTGGTTGTCGGCCATCGTGTCATTTTATTTTTGCAGTTTTTGGAAGCCTCCCCGTGCAGGGGAGGTGCTGCCGAAATTTAGATTTGACACTACTACGTTCCTTTTATTGCAGGAGAGGCTATTGCAACATCCTCAACTCGTCACTTTGCAGGACAACAAGGTGAGGCACAAAAGACCCTTCTTTCCATATCATGTTCGTATATCACGTAACCTAGCTAGGCGTCTCCCATTCAAAAGAGATACGGTTGGAAATATGCAGATCTTTGCATATCTATAACCGTATCTATTTCAAATTGTCCATATTTTTTGGACAGCCCGAGGATATGTAGATGCGGTTAGTTTCCATGCTCTACTCCGATCCGTGATAGAGTTTCGGCAGCATCTCCCTATTGTTCTCCGGATACACAATCTCCCTTCCAGGACGTGTATTTGGAGAACAGCGGGGAGGTGCTGTCGAAATTCTGTCTCGGATAGGAGTAGAGCATGGAAACTAACTCCATCTATACATCCTCGGGTGGGATTAGGACCTATCTTCACCTATTAGATAGTATAGGAACGTGTAGATGCAACATAATTTTTTATATTACTCGCTGATATGCTAGAGGATGGATGACCGTGAGTGGATGTACACGGGCCGCTTTAGTCAAAGTTCGTGGACCGAAGAATGGATTGACAAGACCGATGCTTTCTTGGAACGGGCATTTACAAGGGTTAAAGGAGCTAGTGTCACTTGGTGTCCCTGCAGCAAATGTGCTAATACGCGTCGGCAAACTAAGTTGGTCATGGGTAAACATCTTTGTAAGAATGGATTTATGGCAGACTATACCAGGTGGATCTACCATGGTGAAGCCGATCGTGGGAGAGACGAGGTTGTGAGACAACGCATCAAGGAATATGATGGGGATGCCGGGGTAGGAGACATGTTAAATGACTATCATGAAGCACACTTCAATGAAGGACGTAGGGAGGAGGAGCCAGAGGCTACCGTAAAGGCGTATTACAACATGTTGTATGCGGCACAACAACCCCTTCATGGGTATTCTAAGGTTTCTCAACTGGATGCCATTGCACTCCTAATGGCCGTGAAGTCCCAGTTTAGCTTGAGTCGAGACACCTTCGATGTTATGCTCACAGTTGTTGGCAGCCTGCTCCCGGATGGTCACATCTTGCCAAAGAGCATGTATGAGGCACAGAAACTCCGTCATGCACTTAAGATGCCATACGAGCAGATACAAGCTTGTTCGAAGGGGTGCATCTTATTTAGGAAAGAGTATGCGGAAGAAAAGTACTATGTGAAGTGCGAATCGTCTAGGTTCCTGGAGGTAGACTCTGGTGATGGTTAGAAGAGGCAGCTCGCAATCCCCATGAAGATCCTATGGTACCTTCCTTTCATACCGAGGATCCAATGGCTTTACATGACTGAGGAATCCACGAAACAGATGACATGGCACAAAAATAGATGTCAATACAATCCTAAGATGGTACACCCATCCGATGGTGAAGCCAGGACAAGGTTTGATGAGATTCATCATGAGAAAGCTCTAGAGGCTCGTAATGTACGTGTTGCGCCAGCAACAGATGGGTTCAATCCTTATGGAATGGTGGCTGCATCGTACACCTGTTGGCCCATGTTTGTTATCCCCCTCAATCTCCCCCCTAGCGCCCTCTTTCAACGACAGAACATATTATTGTCGTTTATAATTCCATAACACCCGGGGAATAATATGAGTGTGTACATGGAGCCTCTGATTGATGATTTGGTCCATGCTTGGGAGGAAGGGGTATGGACATACGATCGAGCTACAAAGACAAACTTCAAGATGCATGTTTGGTACTAGTACTCCCTGCATGACTTGATGGCATATGGGATTTTCTGCTGCTGGTGTGTTCACGGGAGGTTCCCATGCCCGGTATGCAAGGCTTCTCTGATGTTCATTTGGTTGACGAAGGGTGGCAAGTATTCTTCGTTCGACAAACATCGACAATTCCTCCCTCCTGACCATCCATTCAGACTAGACATCAAGAACTTTTACGAAAGATGTCGTAGTTCAAGACCCTGCACCGTAGATGATGACAGGAGCCGCGGTTCATGCTCAGTTAGACGCTCTCGAGGTTAATAAACAAGAAGGTGGTTTTGTGGGATATGGCGAGTAACATGCCTGAACTCAGAAGTCATGCTTGTGGAACCTCCCCTATTTTGATGATCTTCTTCTTCCACATAACATTGATGTAATGCACATTGAAAAGAATATCGCCGAGGCAATTTTTGGTACAATCATCGACATTCCTGATAAGACAAAAGATAATGTTAAGGCTAGAGTGGATCAAACGAGGTTATGCGACAGACCAAAGCTGAACATGGCGCCTCCCAGAGCCAGCAAGTCATGGAGAAAGCCTAAGGCCGATTTTGTCCTGATGAGGGCCCAAAGGAGGGAGGTACTAGAATGGTTCCAAACGTTAATGTTCCCTAATGGGTATGCAACAAATCTAAAGAGGGGAGTGAACTTAGCTACTATGCGAATCAACGGGCTCAAGAGTCATGATCACCACATATGGCTTGAGCGCCTACTTCCGGTGATGGTTCGAGGCTATGTCCATGAGCATGTCTGGCAGGTGCTAGCGGAGTTGAGCAATTTCTTCCACCAGCTATGTGCCAAGGAGTTATCTCGTACCGTGGTTGCAGAAATGGAAAGAATGGCGCCTATGTTGCTCTATAAGTTGGAGAAGATTTTTCCACCTGGCTTCTTCAATTTGATGCAGCATATGATTCCGCACCTCCTGTATGAAGCATGAATGGGGGGGCCTATGTAGGGCCATTGGTGCTATTCAATTGAGAGATGTCAAAACGTTCTTCGAACTAAATGTAAAAATAAATGCAAAATTGAAGCATCTATTGCAGAGGCATACATTCTGGAGGAGGTGTCAAACTTCACAATAAAATACTATACTGACAACCTTCCTCGCGTGCATAATCCACCCCCTCGTTACAATGCCGATGAAGATGAATCGAGCCTTAGCATTTTCCAAGGACAACTCGGAAGTGCAAGTGGTGCGACCCACAAGACCTTGAAACACGAAGAGTGGCGCACTATCGTGTTGTATGTGTTGACCAACCTATCCAAAGTGGAGCCGTACATGCTATAAGTTCTCAACAAACTTGTTCTCAAGTAGTCACTATTCTATGTCCAACTCCCATGTTTCTCATTGGTACAGGGAATTTCATCGTCAATTATGGCGTGAGTCAAGGGAACCTACCCCGTAGGAAGCTAAGACCCTTCTCAAAGAGGGTGTGGGAAATGGAATGCCCGATTTCATTTCTTGGTTCAAACAGAAGGTACAGTCCAATTTAGCTCGTACTTAGTTTGACATTACAAGTTGCTCATACATACGAATAATATAACGAACCACCCTGCTTGAACTTGTAGGGCCAAACTGATGCGTCTATGAGTGTTGAGTTGAGACAGGTTGCCGATGGTTATGCCTATAGGGTTAAGTCATTTACCGGTTATGACGTGAATGACTATCGCTTTCACACAACAAGCCACGAGCAGAGTCGGCCCAATCAAAGAACCACAAATACCAGAGTTTTTATGCTAGGCTTTGATGGGGTCGAGTACTATGGAAGAATTGAAGAAATATACGAACTCATGTTTCATGGTTGCAAACCTCTTAATCCAGTCATATTCAAATACCATTGGTTTGATCCATCAGTAGTGAGACGGACCCCTAATCTTGGGCTAGTCGAAATTTGACAATCATCCGTCTTACCAGGAGATGATGTCTATATTGTGGCTCAACAGGCCACGCAAGTTTATTATCTCTCAAACCTGTGCCAAACCGACGACCGTCTTAATGGTTGGGATGTTGTGTATAAGGTATCGCCACATGATAAACTACCTATACCAAACAATGAAGATTACAACATAGACCCCAACACATATGATGGAGAGTTCTTCCAAGAAGATGGGCTCAAAGGGAGTTTTAAGATAGACTTAACCGAAGCGATCGGAATGGAAGTAGACAATGAAAGGGTTGCGGACGAGGATGCTGGAGAGGAGGTTTAGAATGTGAAGGACTTAGAATTACTTCAGTGATTACATCTAGGCAATGACAGTGATGACGACATTCCCGATCATGATGATTATATCGACACGCGTGATAGTGATGATGAGACTTATGATCTAGCTAATCCCGATCATGATGATTATTTCTAATACATGTATGAGCCGTACTAATTTATTTATTATTTGTCATATCTTTCTAAGTATGTTTTGTTTATCTATGCTGATTGGTTTACTCTTTAATTGCAGGTGATTGAACAATGGTGGGCGGTATGAGGAAGATCGCGGCGCTTTATGGAAAGATTAGAGCTTTAGGGTCAGCTTCAGGGAGGGGTCGAGGCAAGGGTGGAGGGAAGGGTAAAGGGAAGGGTAAAGGGGCGAGGCCCCCATCGCCTGTAGCTCCCTCGTCGTCGTCTGAGGAGGTACCTTCCGCCCACACCGCTGGTGACGAGGAGGTACCTTCCGTGCATGCCTCTGGTGATGAGGAGGAGGTATAGGAGGAGCAGGAGCAGGTGGAGGAGGCAGTGGGTTCCCAGGTCTGGTTGCGAGGTCCCTTGACCCTCCCGAGGCGACCGATACCTCTTGAGAGGCGCTCGATGATTCGACCCTCTGGTAAAAAGTAAGTGACTTTAGATGTTCTTAATAATTTTTCATTTGATATGTTGAAAATTACAATGGAAACTAATAATTTATCTTAACCACTTGGGCAGGACTTGGATTAAGGTCAGTGGGGGTGATCACAATCGCAAGGTCAACGGCATCCTTGGCCTTTTATGCAGGCTACACTTCCTTGGCTTAGTGCAATTCCACGAAGAGCTACAGCTGGCCTACATGTGGGACCACTACGTCACCGCCCTCGACGCCACTGATCGTGACAGCAGGGTATTCCCCAACAAGGCGGAGCGGGTGAAGGGCGAGTTGTGGGTAAGTATTCCTCGCACTACATTGCTCTATACATCACATTCACTGGACATTCTTGAAGTAATGATTGTATACATCGCGTCTATATGTAGGACTTCTACAAATGCCAGGAGGGGTACAAGGCCAAGGCGGCCTCCATCTCTAAAGATGCCGCCAAGAAGCTCGTGAAGGACATGCAGGCGCGCGTCCAGGCTATCATCGACTACTATGCTCAACACAGAGGGATGAAGGTTAAAAAAGAAGAGGCAAGAACAATGAACCTGACCCAGGAACAATTCTTGCAGGTAAAGAACATTAATACTTACTTTTTATTAGATTAATTATGCTTAATTTCATTTTTTTCATGTCATACACTTGATCACGTAGGTGCCTCCGTACTGGTGCGCCCAGCATGCCCAGTGCTGGGAATACATGGTGGACAAGTGGTTGGAGTCGGGTGGGTGGAGACGCACACCATTTGCCGGGATCGGCGTTTGCTGATGCCACGTGCATCACACCATCAAGGCAGCCTGAGCCTCGACAAATACAGGGAAAAATGGGTACGCAAATTCATTTCTTTATTCTAACACTCAATTCTGCATAATTTCTAATCATTTTGCATTTTTGCCGCAGTCGTCGTCACATGATGGCTAGCCTTGCTCCCAGTTCAAGGCATGGGTTCTATCCAAAAAGGGCAAGGTGACGGCAAACATCGACTTCAACCCGGAGGATCCGCCCGAGGCGTACAGCGATCCCAGCATCCACAGCCACATCAGTGAGTACACAACGATGACAAGGCAGGTTCATGGGCCACAGTTTGATCCGAGCACCCAGGATCTTGATGGAGAAATCGTGATGAGGGTGGGAGGAGGCAAGAAGCATGGCCAGTACTGGATTGACGACAGTACAATCGACACGGCCTCTACTCCTACTCTCTCCCAGATCTGAGCAAGGAGCACGAGCTCGAGCCCAGCGATACGCCCACGGCCAACCGCTACATAGTTCCAGATGGAGGCTCTCTAGGTTATTTTTGTTTTATTCATCGTTCGTTGATTGTTACGTACTTTATCTTTGCATTGTAACATTGGGATTAAATGTTATAGGCCCGGGTGGAAGCAGAAACAAAGCAACGGGAGGAGATGGAGGTGAGGATGGCGGAGATGATTCAGTAGGTGGCGGCCGAGTGGCGGAACATGGAGGAAGTACAACGGCGGACGATGCAGAGGATAGAGGAAAAAAATTGGTTGAGCATGGAATAAATATTCTAATACATGCAGAATTTTGCATCGAGTATGGGTCAAGCTTTGCCACCACCACCGGTGCTATTCCCTCCACCTCAGCCACCCACAACTACTCCTGTGAGTCACTTGACACCTTATACTGCTGATTGAATACTTTGACTTAGAGAACTTTAGATGTTAGCCTCAAGACCCGGACTTAGAGAATTAGGGTGCTGCATGCTTACTCATCATCACACAAAAGCATGATCCAAATGGAATGCATGCTAGCTTTGCTAGAAGCTGGACCAGCTAGCTAGCTATGCTGATATAGCTCATGAGTCATGATGTAAGAGTCAATGCTAGCTTTTGTGGGTAGAGAGTGTACATACTACTGGCCTAGTTAACAAACAAAAAAAATACTCTAGTAATTTAGTACCTGGATCTGGATAGCATGATGGTGAGAGGAGAAAGTGTTGGGTGGATAGCTGGTTGGGATCTACTGACCATCTTCAGACAAAGCAGCTAAAGCAGTAGCAGCAGATGGTGGCAGCAGGAAACACGCTGCAAGTGCCTCGTGCCTCAGCGCTACCGTCATGTTGACCTTGGCCATCTCCACCAGATCTCCCAGCTGGTATGCAGTGCTGCTATCGCTGCTCCTGCTGCTGCTGCCGTTCCTTGGGATCACCATTGCTGTGAAGATTGTCAGGCACAGGAACAGCAGGAACCCTATCAAATGCCTGCCAGCAGAATAGATCGATGTCAGGTAAATATATACCTGCAGTGTTGTGGATGGAGAAGATGCCGAGGATGGTCTCCTTCATCGGCATTGTTGTAGTAGTCATGCCTGCAGCACAAATTATTTAAGAGAAAATTTTAGCCAAAAACTAGCAACTCATGCTTGACATTAATTTCAGTAAGGGAGAAGCATTTTGCTTTCCTCCAAGTATGGCTCCCTGAATTAGAATATGCTTATCAGTAAACAAATCTGTACTGGGAAAAGGTAAAGTGGTTTGATTACATAGCATTCAGTCTGAGCTAGGTGGTTCAAAGAGTTCTAGGAATTTACACTAGTTACCTGTATTTAGGTTTGCTTGGGGGTTCTACCACTGGCAGTGTATTCTCCATATTTGCGGCATCCACCTTGTCCTCAACAGTAGCAGCCACAGGAGCCTCAACCTTCTTTACTGGTGCCTGGCTAGATTCCTCTGGACACATAAACCAAATAACAGGGCAGACAGTATGAGATGATTGAACTGAAACATAATTATTCTCCAGTACACAAGGCTGCTGCAAACATTTCCCAGGCAAGGTAGCTAATTGGACACATATCATTAGAAAATAGCATGCGCCACATTGCCTGATGCATAGGAAGAACCCAACTCAAGTGCAGCCTTTGCAGTTTGGTATTCTTCAAGCATAATGCATGCAGCACTGTAAACAAGAAATAACGTAGTACATAGATAAAAAATGAGCAGAAGGAATTATGGGAGTGTTAATCTATTATCATTTTCCTGCAACTTAAAAAGGAAGCTAACACTGTTTCGAATACTTCTCTTTTGTGCATAATCAATCGGCCGCATCAAATAATCAGTCTCAAGACCCGGATTTGTCGCAGAGGTTCCAAGGGCCTCCGTAGTGATTACATTTGCATTTGTGGCTTATTGTGACTTAGTTGTGACTTGTGATGATGGTTTATTGTAAATTGTGATGATGGTTTATTGTGACTTGTGATGATGGTTTATTGTGAATTATGATGATGGTTTATTATACCTGTGACATATAATTATGCATGTGATGATGTTTTATTACGAATTGTGATGGTTTATTGTGAATTGAGAGGGGTCCGTTATACGTGACAGATTAGTAAAAAGTCTTGGTCGCTTTGCCGAGTGTAACACTCGACAAAGAGAGGAGTTGCCGAGTGTCAAGGCAAAACACTCGGCGGAGAGGCCATTTTCTGTTATCTGGGAACCTTCTTTGCCGAGTGTATTCTAATGGACACTCGGCAAAGTGACCATAAAATCTGGTCGTTGCGCGCTTGTTTGCCGAGTGTTTTGAGCTGAACACTCGGCAAAGTTTAGAAACTTTGCCAAGTGTTTTCGGCTTGACACTCGGCAAAGTTGAGAAACTTTGCCGAGTGTTTTAGTCCTGATACTTGGCAAACTTGAGAAACTTTGTCGAGTGTTTTTCCATCGTGCACTTGGTAAAATCGCCGTCATCGTGCCATCCCGTTAACATTTTTTGCCGAGAGTTTATTTTTGCCGAGTGTTTATTGACACTCGGCAAACTAGTTGTCGAGTGCTCGATAAAAAACACTCGACAAACTACTGTTGGCCGATAAATTAATGCCATATGTTGTATGCCGAGTGTTACACTCGGCAAAGCATTTGCCGAGTGTTTTTGGGCCTTTGCCGAGTGCCCGGCAAAGCTACTGTATCCCGTAGTGTGTGTGTATATATATATATATATATTTATATTATAATATTATATATATATAGAGAGAGAGAGAGAGGAACTACACCCTATATCTAACTCTAAAATAACTTAGGCCACTTTGAGTTAACAATATTATTATGTTAATTTATGAATTATAGTAACTCCTTACTAAGTGTGTTTAATATAACGTTATATCCAATACCCATGTGGTATAGTAACCAACTACGTAAATTATATTACATTATCGTAAATTAGTATACAACATATCGTAAATAAGGTGCTACAGAATACTTATTTGTATTGGCTACTAATATACGCTCTCTCCTCTCTCTCTATATATATATATAGTATATATATATTATATATATATATATATAATAATATATAATGATATATATATATATATATATATATATATATATATATATATATATATAAATAACTACTACCCTGTAGCTGGCTATAAAAAGAACTTATTCTGTAGCCACTTTGAGTTACGTTAATTACTATGTTAATTTACGAGATTATAGTAACTCCTTACTAAGTGGTTCACTATATCGTTATGGTAAATATCCCCGTGTGTTATAGTAACTCAACTATCATAAATATGCATTGACATTATCGTAAATTAGTATATAAAATTATCGTAAATGGATGTGACTACAGAATAACTTATTTTATAGCTGGCTACTGAATATACTCTCGCTCTCCCTATCATCGTCATCACGCATGAAGGCTACGAGTGTACTACGTATTACGTACACAGACACTGCATGCATATATACTCCGTACTCCATTTCTTAGATGCATCACACATGCCAGAATTAAGTGAGGCCTGGTTTAGATTGCCTCAAAATTTCAAGTTTTTCACTCTCTCGCTCACTTACAATCAATTTTTGAACGCATTATGGAGCATTAATGTAGGGTAAAAAAAATAACTAATTGCACAGTTTTGGTTGTAAATCAACGAGATGAATTTTTGAGCCTAGTTAGTCCATGATCGGACAAAGTTTGTCAAATAACAACGAAACGTGCTACACAGTGTCCAGATTACAAAAAATTTTACAATCTACAACCCGGCCTGAATGTACAGTTGTTAACTAGATCGAGTACTACTGGGAGAGTTTTTGTCACCTACCTACCTGGTACCCTAGCTCCAGATACGTAAAGGCCGGGCGAGGGCGAGTGTTGCTCTGCTCATCGTCGAGTCCACGGCTGTCATAACCTTAGCAGCCTGGAACGGAAACATTGCACATCTTCCCGTTCCCATGTTTCATCCCCTTCTGGGAACTTCCGGGCTGTCGGCTGGCTGGCCGGTGGCTGGCTGGCTGGCCAGCCCCCACGAATCACTGTGACATGGAAAGAGAAAGTTCGTGAGGAAGGGGAAGAGAGGGTAATAAAATATGGAATAGTGGGTATAGAGTATGGGATAGAGATAACATGAATGTGGAAGAAATAGGTATAGAGTAGGAAATCTCAATGACTATGATAAAATATTTATTTTTAGAGATAGAAATAGACCGGTCCTAAAGCTGCTAAGGTCAAGACATGACATGACGCCATGCAATCGTTCGAGATTTTCCGGCCGGCCAGCTAGCAGCCCAATCTTTAATTGTTGGATCCCGTGCATGAAAGTTTCATTTAATTTTAAAGGGACCTGCCGGGGGGCACCACCAGTGCAGAAATTAACTTCCTATCGAGTCTCGCGCCTTGTTTGATGCCATTCAAATGTCAGTTTTTTTCACTTTCTCTTCATCATATTAATTTAGGTAGAGCCGCTTGCATGGAGTAATTAAATGTAGCTAAAAAAATAACTAATTACAACACAGTTTAGTTGGAAATCACGAGATGAATCTTTTGAGCCAGTTGGTCCACGATCGGACAATATTTAACCAAATAAGGACGAAAGTGATACTATTCTACATCGGGGTTCAAAAAAAAAATTTTGCAAAGTGAACGAGGCGTCGTTGCCGTTTGGCCCGGACGGATCGGAGCAAGAGGACCCACGTATGTACGTCCATTATTATTTAGGGGGCCGTTTGGCACGCTCCGAGAATGGCTTCAGGAGCGTTTTATACAGCTCGCGTCAACCACAAACGCCTCCGCAAACCGTTCAGCTCCTGGGAAAAGCTCACGCGATTTCCGCTGAGACGAGCTAGGAGAGAGAAGAGGAGCCAAAAATACCTGCTTCTCCCAGCTCCGTCTCGATCTGGTAGACCCCATCACGCCCATGGTCAAGTCTGCCCCGTGGGAAGGCAAGGCCGGCGTGGGGAGGGACGACGGCGCGGCCGCGCGGAGAGTGGTGGAGGCGGCGCGCTCGTTGGAGCGCAGGGCACGTGCGCAGGGGCGCCATGGCTGTGCAGTGCGTTGAGGCATCGGATCGCGGGGGTGTCATCGCGTCAAGCTGCAGCCATGCGGCCATGCGGACAGGGCGTCCATCTGATGGAGAAGAATGTGCGGTGGAGAAGGCAGAGAAAGAAAATGTGCGGTGGAGATTGGAGAAGATAAGACAGAGAAAGAAAAGGAAAGAGAAAAGAGAAAGAAAAAAGAAAAAGAAAATAAATAAGGGTACTATGGAGATTTTACCCTTTCTAACCCAGGAGAGAAGCTGTTTTGCCAAACGGTCCAAAAAACTGTTTTAGCTCCTCAAGTGAATCTGCTCCTCTGATAAAGCTACAACTGAAGCTGTTTTGGCTGGAGCCGGAGCTCTACCAAACAGGCCCTTAGTATTCATCGGCGGCATACAAATAGTACTACCACACGTCCACACTACATATTACTCCATCCCGGCCTCTACTACGGCTCTACTACTTGCTCTTGCTCGCAGTCGTACGGTACGGGACCCTGCAACCACGTTCCATCGTGTCGTACGTAGCATGCATGCATGTATGGATATACTAGCATATACGTAACGCCTAGCTAGCTAGTACTCGCGTGTAGCGTATAATAAAACATACGGAGTAGGAGTGATGCACTGATATATACGTACTAGACTAGCTACTACCGCCTATGCCCGTGCACGTGCCATGCCATTGTTAATATGTAAATGAAACCTTTTAATTAATTATCTCTCAACTTCTTTACTGCTTTTGCCATACCATATCACAAAAATGCTAAGATATGATATCCTATTGATGAAAGTGGAAAGACCCCCATTAGGATTTGGTCCATGACCAAGGTAGAGCAAAATAGCTAGAATAAGGGCACAGGGCACTACATGGAGACATGGCCGTCGCCAGCTAGCTAGCATACTGCTAGGATGAAAATTTGGTTCGATCGTGGGTGTGCAGAGACCCACAGATTGGCCAGCCAGCAGAAGTTTCAAAATCTGCTAGCTCAGTTTCTTAAAAGTGTTTATAGAGAGTGAGACGTGCAAGTATGTATGCATGTATACATGCGTGCGTCTATAAGCATCTATATATATATGTATGTATTATATAACGTGTTTTTGTTTTTTTTAATAAAAGAATACACCGTCAGTATGGTAGCATATACTGCAGACTGGTACAGTGGTAGCATCATCTGGCAAAATGCAAATAGCACCGAGCCAGCCACCAAGTCTCAATACGTAGAGCAAGCACGCAACGCACTCTCCGAGGCACGCAGAAGCCGGTAGACCAAACCATGCACGTACGGATTCACTACTATTTGTCAGAACCACGTTCAAGTGCAATTAATCGATCGATCGAACGAGGCATGGAGCGATGGGTAAAAGTACGTGGATCATCGGCCAAACGACGACCGAGGCATGCTTATTCGTTGCGGGCAGGGGCAGGTCGCTAGCGCCAGCTGCGTGCAGTGCAGGTGCAGAGCCAAGACTCTGTGCATATACTGATGCACAGGTATGCATGCATACCGGTACAGGAGCATGTATACTGCATGCATGCATGCACAGGTTGCATATTGCACATGGACCCCCGGCCGTGCTATCTGGCTGCTGGCTAGCAGAAGCTGCAGCCTCTAGCAGCGTGCGTGCGTGCAGCCTCCAGCCTGCTGCCCGAGCCCGCCGCCCCCTCCCCCCCCCCCCCCCCCCCCCCCCCCACCCACTGCAAGTCTGCACACAAGCACGGAGATCTGCGTCGTCCCCCCCCCCCCCCCCCCCCCCCCCCCCCCCCCCCACCCCCTGCCACACACCCCGTCGTCTCGTCTGCATGCGGAGAGAGTCGAGCTCGAGCAGCACCAGGAGAGACAAAGCCATTCCTTCCTCTCACCAAAGACCAGGCCCCGGCCAGCGGCGCGAGTGCATGGCCCGACCATGGCAGCCCAACGACGCTTTCTTTCATCACGGCCCGCGGGCGCGCGCGGGATGGGGTCAGGACGCAACCGGGCTAGCTTTCTGGGTCAAAACTCGCCTCAGCACAGCCCGTCTCTGACTGCAGCCTACGTACTCAAACCGAGGGACAAGGACATGGACATGAATCCATGATGGTCGTCACTCGTCAGCTCACAGACTCCCTCACAAGTCATAGCGTACTTCACTTTGTTGCAACAATCGGAACGAATTCTTTTGCACAGTGACTACAATACAGGTAGCGAAAACAAAAAAGAACAAGAAAAAATTGAGCTACAAACAGGCTAATCCGTGGCGTCCACTAGGAAAACAAAGGCATCTCCTCATCTCCAGAACACTGCAGCAGCCACAGGTCTGTCTGTCTACTCTGAACTCAACTCACACGCACCATACATGAACTAGGGGTTGCTGACTTGCTGCTGCTGCTGGACTGCATTTCCTTCCCAGGTCGTCGGCATCTGCAGAGCACGTAAAACTCAACAGGAAACCCCATCCAGCATCCACCGCCTGCCTGCCTTCCTCATTGACGACTTGTGCTATCGCTTCGACTTGCACCCGACACGAGCAGCAGCAATGCGATGCACGCAGCAGGGTTAGTGACTGGGCATACACGGCTAAAGACGGCCGAGACCTCATCTCTTCCCGAATCTCAAGCACTTGGTGTGTCTTACTTCGCCCGCCATGCTCGACGACGTCGGCGCCTGGGCCGCCTTGCTGTCCTTGGCCAGCTTCTCCATGGCGTTTATGAACTTGCGCAGGTGCCTGATGTACTCCGGGTACGTCTCCAGGTTGCAGTGGCCACCGCCTTTGATCCACAGCGGCTCGTACTTCTCCTTGGCAAGCTCCCACAGGCGCTTGCCGTGACTGAAGTCCACGATGTCATCGGCTGTGCCCTGCCATATGGATATACGGTTCACAAAGTCAATCAAGATAGTACAAACAGTAGAAACTACTTGGGTGGTGGTAATTCAGAATCTGACAACTTTTGATCTCGTGACTTGTTGGGTCGTTCGTTAATTAGTTCATGCATGAGGCACGAGTCATTGTTCAGCAACGCGCGTTTGAAAATATAGTACTTGGGAAATGGATTGAATGGATCGTGGTTCAGAATAGGGATCATAGAGGCATGCATATATAGTTTTTTTATGGAACAGGAGGGGTTGAAACCCCTACTGAAAATTTATTAAGGTTAAATGGTGCAAGGATACAAACAGAGTGTCAAGAGACAGAAAAGGTCAAAAAGAAAATCTGAAGGATTACACAAAGTTGTCTAGCCATAGATCAATCTGAAGGATTAGCATGCATATAGTTCCTGACTGATCCGAGAGTCATGACACACCAATATACGTACAAGAAATGCTAGAGGTCAATAAGTTGCTGAGAACAGATTAGTCAGATATTTGTGGCTACAGATTTTCCTAATTTGTTTTAAAGGGAACAAAATCATAAACTTGTATATGATGCATCTCGACAATAGAATACAGAAACTAGCAAGGCAATCACAGTGAAGGAAAAAATTAGATGACTTTAGATTAAGAAAACGAGGTTAAAAGCCCACTCACATGTATGACTAACACAGGGCAGTCAACCTGCTTTA